>NC_082695.1:57539572-57839572 GCF_949987515.2 Delphinus delphis
TATGTATGTTCCTATTACCATTTTCTTAATTGTTTTGAGTTTTGCAGGTCTTTTTTCTTCTCTTATATTTCACACCTAAAGAAGTTTCTTTAGCATTTGTTGTAAAGCTGGTTTGGTGGTGCTGAATTCTTTGAGCTTTTGCTTGTCTGTAAAGTTTTTGGTTTCTCCATCAAATCTGAATGAGATCCACACTGGTTAGAGTAACCTTGGTTTATCTCTTTCATCACTTTAAATATATCCTGCCACCCCCTTCTGGTCTGCAGAGATTCTGCTGAAAAATCAGCTGATAATCTTATGGGGATTCCCTTGTATGTTATTTGTTGCTTTTCTCTTGATGCTTTTAAGAATTTTTCTTTGTATTTAGTTTTTGTTAGTTTGATTAATATGTGTCTCAGCATGTTTCTCCATGGGTTTATGCTGTATGTGGCTCTCTGCACTTCCTGGACATGGGTGACTATTTCCTTTTCCATGTTAGAGAAGTTTTCAACTATAATCTCTTCAAATATTTTCTCACACCCTTTCTCTCTTTCTTCTCCTTCTGGGGTTCCTATAATTTGAATGGTGGTGCATTTAATGTTGTTCCAGAGGTCTCTGAGACTGTCCTCACTTCTTTTCATTCTTATTTCTTTATTCTGCTCTGCAGCAGTTATCTCCACCATTCTCTCTTCCGGCTCACTTATTCATTCTTCTGCCTCAGTTATTCTGTTGTTGATTCTTTCTAGTGTATTTATTTATTTATTTATTTATTTATTTATTTATTTTTGGCTGTGTTGGGTCTTCACTGCTACACACAGGCTTTCTCTATTTGTGGTGAGCCATGGCTACTCTTCATTGTGGTGTGCAGACTTCTCATTTCAGTGGCTTCTCTTGTTGTAGAGCATGGGCTCTAGGCACACGGACTTCAGTAGTTTTGGCTCATGGGCTCTAGAGCATAGTCTCAGTAGTTGTCAGGTATGGGCTTAGTTGCTCCATGGCATGTGAGATATTTCTGGACCAGGATTGTACCGATGTCCCCTGCATTGGCAGGCAGACTCTTAACCACTGTGCCACCAGGGAAATCCCCTCTAGTGAGTTTTCAGTTTCATTTTTTCTGCTGTTCATCACTCTTTACTTGTTCTTTAGTATTTCTAGGTCTTTGTTAAACATTTCTTGTATTTTATCTATCTGTGCTTCCATTCTATTTCTCCAATTTTGGAATTTGGTCTTGTGAGTTTTTACCTTGCTCCTTTGTCTGTAATATATGTCTCTGTCTTCTCATTTTGTCTAACTTACTGTGTTTGAGGTCTCCTTTCCACAGGCTTCAGTGTTGTTGTTCTTCTTGCTTCTGCTCTCTGCCCACAGTGAGTGCAATTGGTCCAGTGGTTTATGTAGGCTTACTGGTGGGAAGGACTGGTGCCTGTGCTCTGGAGGGTGGTGCTGGATCTTGTCCCTCTGATGGGCAGGGCCACATCAAGTGGTGTGTTTTGGGGTGTCTGTGAGCTTAGTACAACTTTAGGCAGCCTGTCTGCTAATGGGTGGGTTCGTGTTTGTCTCTTGCTTGTTGTTTGGCATGAGGCCTCCAGCACTGGAGCATGCTGGCAGTTGGGTGGAATTGGGACTTGGAGTCGAGATGGAGACTCCTGGGAGAGCTCTCACAGATTAATGTTCCCTGGGGCTTGGAATTCTCTGGCAGTCCAGTGCCCTAGATTTGGTATTTCCACCCCAGAGGCTCAGACCCAACCTCCCGCTGGGGAACCAAGACCACACAGGACACATGGTACAGCAAAAAAAAAAAAAAAAAAAAAAAGCGGGGGAAGAAAACACACAGATATGCAAAACCCAAGACAAATAGCAAAGACAAAAACAAAGAAACAGCAATAACAACATTTTTTTAAAAAAGAAAACAAATGAACAGACAAATAACACCCAAGAAAAATGGTAACAGCAAAACCAAACAAGCAAAAATATAAACTAACAAACAAATGCATACAAAAAAGAAACAAAAACAAAGAAAACAAAAAACAAGAGCGCAACTAGTCAAAAAAAAACCCAAAAATGAAATCAAACAAAGACAAAACTAACAAAAACAAGAAACAAAACCAAAGCAGAATGTAAACTAAGAAAAAGAAAACATAAAACAAACACACAAAACATTTAAAAAATTAAAACCAAAACCGAAGACAGAAAATAAAACCAAAACAACAAAAAGTGAAGTAAAAATAAATAAATAAAAAAAATTAAATTTTTTTTAAAAATTAAAAAAACTAAAGATAATAATAAAAAACATCAACAGAACAAAACATAAAAAGTAATAGTAATAATAGTATTTTTCTGGAGTCTCAGCTGTCAGTGTCCTTGACCCCACCATGAGCCACAGCCAACTTCCACCTCCCCAAGAGACCCTCTGATACCTCTATGTAGGTCCCTGTACCTGTAGTGGGCACTGTGGAGGCAGCTCAGACTCTGACCTGGCCCAACTCCCATGTGTACTTGCCCTAATAGCCATGACTACTAAAGCTAGACCTGTCTTAGTTGTGGGAACACTCGTAGTTCATTCAGATATTCCATAGATACAGGGTTTACAAAGTCAATCACAGGGATTTAGCCTGTGGCTTGTGCAGCTGCCTGGAAAGATTTTAATTCCTCTTCCTTAGTACCCCAGCCCTGGGGCTCAGCCGTGGTTTTAGCCTCACCACTGCATGTGGGATACCCACAGTGCTCTTCTCCTGAGGCTGCCCTGGAGCACTCAGGTCTGCCCCAGTGAGGACAGGGCATGGAGGTAGCATGGCTGCCAGGGTTGTGGAAGCCCTAGCAGTGACAGGTGTGCAAGGGGGTCAGTGGCCACGAAAGATTCAGTCTTGTCAGTGAGGAGGTGTGTGGGGAAGCTGAATGCCATGGGCGTGAGAGATCCAGCCCTAGTAGGAGACTTTCCTAGAACTCAGGGACCATAATGAGAGGATCAATGGCAGCTTTTCCTAGTGCCTGCTGAAAGGCATGCAAGGGCCAGCCATGGTGGAGGCCTTTCCTAGTGTTTGGCCACAGGCATGTGAGGGCCAGCCCTATTAGGGGCTTTTCCTAGTGCCTGGAGACAGGCACACATGTGCCAGCCTCAGCAGGGACCTTTCCTAGTGCCTGATGGCAGGTGCATGAGGGCCATCTCTGGCAGGGCCCTTTCCTAACACCTGGGGGAGAAGGGTCTGGTGCATGGGAAGAGAGAGGGTGCAATGGTGTCTCCACCTCTGTACGTCATTCAACAGTGGTGGCACTTAGCTTCTATGGTAGACCGGATTTCCTCTATAAGCATTCCCAATTGCAGATTTCCTTCCTCCCATTCCCTCAGGCTGTCTCCTTACAGCCAACACCAGTCCTCTCTCTGGGTTTGCTCTCCAATCCCCATGTTCTAGCTCCCAGCACTCATGCACACTGGTGGACGCATGCCCCAGTCTGGGACCCTCAGGGTTGTGGCATGTACTGTCTGTGTAGGTCTCACTCTGTCCTGTCTGCTACAGACTGGCCTTTACATCCTCCTCTGACAGCCTCAGATGCTCCCCTTCTGTCCCAACTGATTTCCCCATTGGTGAGGGAGATTCCTCAGATGTTAACCTCCCCTCTTCCTCAGCTCCCCCTAGGGACACAGGTCCCATCCCCTTCCTCTCCTCTTCTTTTTTCTTTCATCCTACCCAGTTACTTGTGGATCTTTCCTGTCCTTTCCTGTGTCCAACGTCTTCTGCTCGTGTTCAGTCAGTGCTCCCTGAGAATTGTTCAATCTGTAGATGAATTCTTGATTCATTTGTGAAGAGAGATAAACCCCGTATACTCCTACTTCTCCACCATCTTGAAATCCTTCTACTTTCAGATTTTAATGAGACTAAGTTCTGAATTTTACTATTTGTACCTCAATCCATTACTTGCCTTTGTGGAAAAATACCAAAGAGATAGGAATAATGATTGAACTTCTTAATGGTCCTGGAGCAGTAGTCAGGTCTCCCATTCTCCCTCTTCCATTTTTCTAAAAAGAACCATCAGGTCCAAGAATGAGTAGCCAAACTCTATAAGTGGCTTCCCCAGAGAAGGGACTCTCTTCTCACATTCTTGCTCAGACTTTGTCCAATCTTCTTCCCATACACACATTGCTTGATTATTGATACTTGCAATTTCATTAGTCAAAACATCTCTATTTTGTTTGTACAAATTATCCACTAAAAGCTGCTCTTAGATACACATGCCTTAATGTAAATGAATTCCTAATGTTTCACAAAAAGCTGGTCTATGAGATAGGGGCTGTGGACACTGACCATCATAAGAATGAGGAGAGGACAGAAACCCATAAAAAACATCAGAGATAAGAGTGATGGAGAGCTGAGAGGCTGTCAATGTCAACAAAGATATGGACTTAATTCACTATTTTGCCAGACACACTCTTCTTTTATTCTAAAATTCAAATTGGGAAATTTCCACCAGAACCACTTGTTCAGTGCTGCTTGTTGAAAAATATATACAGATATTAGTCCATGGCTGTTGCTGGCTAACATGGAGTCAAAGAAGGAAGAAGACAGTGAAGGACACAGTAGGAGATTCATTACAGGATGATATATAGTGTGGCATTTAGATTTTGTTTTTAAATTGGTTTACAATGCTTCATGTTTGTTTTTTCTTTCTTCTTCTTACTTTCACACTTTTTTCCCAAATATGCTAACACAGTGTCCACCAGTCTTGATCTCCCTAACTGTTAAGGTAAGTGCATAAGAATCAGAGATTAAAAAAAAAAAAGTCTCTAATATATGAAATTTAGGAGCATGTGCCAGAAAAAAAGTGACCAGGTTTTGAATCAGTCTGATATCCCTGCAGCATCCTCAGATTGCCTTCTGTTTCATTCTTAATTCCTTTAACAGCCCCCACCTATTTCCCAGTGCCAACTTTTTCCTCATAGTAGCAGAGCCTGGGAGATTATATCCATTAGAAAGGAAAATAAATTTCATCCTTCAACAAAAAGTTGATGCAAGAGCCTGCTATCAAATAAAACTGGCAAAAATGTCTCTCAAGTCACTGATCAGTTAAAAAAATAATTAATAGGTGAAGAGCAAAATACCATTTTCAAATGGAAATATTGAAGAAAGATCACTGGATGTGAGGAGCCAGCATCGTAACTGTGCTACTAATTACAACCCTGGTCTTCAGGTAGTCACTTATTGGAGTGAGTAGGGCATGGTCAGGCTCATGTACTCTCATGAAGTAGAAGAAGATAAATGTACTCTAGAGTCTGTTTTCTTTTTTGTATGATTTCATGAGTTTTCATTGGAGAATAGCATTCATTTCTGTGGGTTCTACCAACATTCCAAGACCTGGCACCCCTTGTCTCTCGTGTCCTTGCTTGCCTGTTGTGGGATAAATTCTCTGTAACACTCCCTAGCTGTTGCAGTTGGAATTCACTCCAGTAGTAGCTGTTGCTACAAAAATAGTAGCTGCTAACAACTGAAAGAACTATCTCTCATTAAGATATTCATTGTATTGAATTCTTAAATATGATTCTGAGGAATGATTTTTGAGACAGCGATCAACAGTGGAATAATTATTTCTGATCAGAGACCATTTCCCCTTAAATCACATCAGTTCCACTTCCTGCTAAAGCCAATCATGCTTAAATGACTCAGCTAAATTCATCCCTTGCCCCCATTTAACCAGCCTTTATTTCCTCGTTTGTTCATCCAAATATGTTAATGATTACTCATGCACAGTGTTCCCAGTCATACATGTGCTTGGTATGCAGGAGAGAAGATACAATTCCTATCCTAAGGAAACTGCAGGTTTCTAACAACTAGCCTCTTCTGAAAGTGAAGAGGAAATTTAATATTTTCTGATTTGACCTCTTTGATCCTCCAAGTTGTCAGAAAATCATGTATGGAGGGTGGAGGAAAAAAGAAAACGAAAGGTAACATAGAGTCAACAAAACATTTTTTATTGAGTGTGTAGGTTCACTGGTGACTCATCCTGCCTCTTAACTTGTGAATTAACAGATGGTGACTTTGGTCAAAGGCCCAGCTGGAACACTTTCCTTGGCCCTCTGCAAGACTGAGCTTGATCAAATACTGACTTGTATGTCACTATCTAAGTTCAGAGAAGTTCTTGGATTAAGGTGGGCCTTGAAGAGTTAGATTAGCACCAGGCTAAAAGGAGGGCATTCCAAGTGGGCCAGTGGGAACATCACATGTGGAATTCAGTGTTGCACAAATGTGGGAAGAGACATATGGTTAATGAACTATTTCATCTGGAGAATGTAGGACTCTAACCTCTGTGGGGACCAGGCAGATCATATAAATGATTAAAGAGCAGAGGATAAGAACTAGAGGCTAACTGGCCCATACCAGAATTTGAGCTCACCATGGAGGAAGTGTTCTATTGGTCAAGAGAATTTAGAAAGTTGCTTTTTGTCTTTGTATGTGTATAATCTTCCTATTTAAAATGGTGATCATGTAGTTCTGTTTTTAAACCCTTGTGGTGCAAACATAAGACAACTGCTGCATGGATGTTTTCTAAACACTACCAGTTTGTTATTTTGTGTCTTCACAAAAGCATTAAGATTAGACTGACAGACTTTTTAACAGTTTTTTAAAGATGTCTTTCAAGGGGGTTAAAAAATTCCAAGTAGAGAGATAAACTAGAATGATGCTACTTGGAATTTATATAAAAAATGATAAAACAGAAAACCAGAGAGAAATCCCTGAGAAGAAATTGTTCTATTGAGGAAACATCTGACATTTATTATGGGTGATATTTCCACAATTTACAGTGATTAGCTTTGAGGTAGAAAACAGAGACATATCAGGCTATTAAGATATGTTAAAGGGCTTTTTCTCCCTTTATTTTTCTAAAAAGTGCCAAGTAATTTTATGATGTCCATAACTTGTTTATGCATTTCAGAACATTAACCTCTTGGGAAAAATAACGTTTATTTGGGTGAAGTTGTAAAATGCACATATTGTATCTGAAAACCTAAACGTGACAAGTTGTTTGTATCTTTTTTTAAATCAAACATTTCTGAAGAAAAATAATTCTCATTTTTATAGCTAGAAACAAGGCATCACAATGAGGATAGTGCTTTTCAATTATGAAAAATGATGCCAAGAATGACTGGAAAAGATAAATTCTCCACACACTCTCACAAAATGTTACAAATTTTATGCCATGTGCATCTATTCTCCTAAGATGGCCTTAAGTTACAAGAAAACATATGTTTTCCCACAGAGGATAGAGTCCAGACTGCTTGAGTTAAATATCAGATTTTGCTTTCTACAAGGTTCCATAGTTATAAATATTCACTATAGTGCCATGAAATCACACCATAAATCTATGTAAACCACCTCCTTTTATATTTATTATTTGGGTGCAGAGGAAAAGCTTAGAATTAGAAGCAGCATCTACCTAGTCTGTTAAGAGGGAAAAGCTTGTAATAATTTTTTTAAGCAAACTCAATTTGGCATATTATATATAGTGGGAATGTATTAACCCAATTATAATAGCCATAACTGGAAGATGTTTCTTACCTGATAAAGAAATTATTTAACTGCTAATTGGTTTATCTATGAATTCACATGGTATAATTATCTTTATTGCAAAGATATCAGACAAATTTAGCTGTATTTATTTTGTCAGTCAAAAATCTCAAAATTTGGGATACTATGGAGATACATAATAAAAGTGTAGGATATGGTTGCTACCCTTAGGACCAGCTTCCCAGTAAAACCTTATTAAAGTAGTTTCCTTGACTACCCAGGTTCTCATTCAAACACCTTGTGTGTCTTTGGGACAGTCTCATTCTTTTCCCAGATTCTCTGCAGGAGAGAACTTATCACAAGATCACTCATTCATTTCCATTATACAAATTGCTGTCCAAATAGGCTTTCAAATTATCACTATTGACCAAACATTATTCAGTCAATTAGAAAGAAATTAAAATTTTCATTCTGACCAAATTGAGAATTATAACCTGGGAACAGCATCTCAGAAAACCCTGAGAACCAATCCTCCTGTTGGAAGTCAAAGCACAGTTATATGAGTTTTTTGAGATGGGAGTTGTACATTAAATAATGTATCATTGATAGTTTACACAATCCAGATCTAAGCACCATCATGGCCCCTTATCCAAGAAGGAATATTATCTTTTAAGGAGTTGTCTTTTTGGTGCTAGGAGAATGTTGCTTTTTATGTGGATGGAGGAGATTTGGTCAATGCATAATGCAGACACACAGTACACCATTGTGGGGAGAGATGGGGCCAAAGGACAGATAAAATCTTTTATGTTTAAATTCTTCTTGTTTTACCTTAAAATATGAATTTTATTTCACAATATTTATACTTCAGTGTGAGTTTGTCACTCCCATTTTAAGGTATGTTTCTAATTGTGTAATGAAAAGCTTTGGTTTATGGAAATGGAATTTCAGTCATTAAAAAAAAGAAAAAAAGGAGGAGGAAGAATTGCTACAAGATGACAGAGTAAAAGAACGTGAGCTCACCCCTTCTTACAAAAACACTAAAATCACAAGTAAATGCTGAGCAACAATCAACAAACAAAATGATAGAACCTACCAAAAAAGATATGCTATAAACAAAAACAAAGAAGAAGCCACAATGAGACAGTAGGAGTGGCACAACTGTGATAAAATTGAATCCCATATTCACTGGATGGGTGACCCACCAACTGGAAAATAATTATATTATATCACAGAAATTCTCCCACAGAAGTGAAAGACCTGAGCCCCACATCAGGCCTTCCAGCCTGAGGATCTGGCAATAGGAGGAAGAGCCCCCAGAAAATCTGGCTTTGAAAGCCAGTGGGGTTTGATTGAAGGAATTCCACAGGACTGAGGGCAACAGAAACTCCACTTTTTGAGGGTTCACACAAGGTCTAGTGTACACCAGGACCCAGTGGAACAAAGCAGTGACTTCATAAGAGACTGGGCCAGACATAGCTGCTAATATTGGAGGTTCTTCTGTGGAGGCAGTGTGGCAGATGTGGCTCACTGTGGGGACAAAGACACTGGCAACAGCAGCACTGGGAAGTAGTCATTGGTGTTAGCCCTCCTGGAGGCTGCCATTTCCCCAAGACCTAGCTCCACCCAACAGCCTGTAGGCTGCAGTACTGGGACAATTCAGGCCAAACAACCAAGAAGGTGAGAACACAGCCCCACTCATCAGCAGACAACTGGTTGAAACTATTTCTGACCATGGCCCTGCCTACCAGAGGGATAGGCTCCACCCGCAACTGAGCAGGAACAAATTCATCCCATCAGGAAGCCTGCACAAGCCTCTTAGACAAATTCATCCACCAGAGGACAGACAGCAGAAGCAAGAAGAACTACAACCATGCAGGCTGTGGAACCAAGACCACAAACACAGAAAGTTAGACAAGATGAGATGGCAGAGGAATATGTCCCAGATGAAGGAACAAAATAAAACCCCAAAAAAACAACTAAGTGAAGAAGAGATAGGCAATCAACCATAAAATGACAGTGAAGATGATCTAAGATCTCTGAAAAAGAATGGAGAAACAGATTGAGAAGATACAAGAAATGTTTAACAAAGACCTAAAAGAATTAAAGATAAACACAGATGAACAATACAATAACTGAAATGAAAAATACACTAGAAGGAATCAATAGCAGAGGAACTGAGGCAGAAGAATGGATAGGTGACCTGGGAGACAGAATGGTGGAAATCACCACTGTGGAACAGAATACACAAAAAAAGAATGAAAAGAAATGAAGACTGTCTAAGAGACCCCTGGGAAAACAAATGCACCAAAATTCACATTATAGGGTCTCAGAAGGAGAAGAGAGAGAGAAAGGACCTGCAAAAATATTTGAAGAGATAATAGCTGAAAACTTCCCTAACGTGGGAAAGGAAATAGTCACCCAAGCCCAGGAAGCACAGAGAGTCCCAGGCAGGATAAAGCCAAGGAGGAACACATCATGATGCATAGTAATAAAAGTGACAAAAATTAAAGACAAAGAAAAAATATTAAAAGCAACAAGAGAAAAGCAACAAATAACATACAAGGGAATTCCCATAAAGTTATCAGCTGATTTCTGAGCAGAAACTCGGCAGCACAGAAGAGGGCGGCAAAATATATTTAAAGTGTTGAAAGGGAAGAAGCTACAAGCAAGAATAATCTACCCAGCAAAGCTCTCATTCAGATTTGATGGAGAAATCAAAAGCTTTGCAGACAAGCAATAGCTAAGAGAATTCAGCAACACTAGACCAGTTTTGCAACAGATGCTAAAGGAACTTCCCTAAGCAGAAAAGAAAAGGTCACTACTAAAAACAAGAAAATTAGAAATGCTCACATGTAAAGGCAAACATAAAGTAAAGGTAGGAAATCATCTGCACACAAATCAATATCACACCTAGCAATTCTGAGAAGAGTGCACAAATTCAGGATATTGGAAATGCATTTGAAATTAAAAGAGCAGCAAATTAAAACAATCTTCTTTATATATATACTGTTATATCAAATCCTCATGGTAAGAGCAAACTAAAAATCCACAATAGAAACACACACAAAAAAGAAAAAGTAATCCAAACACAACACTAAAGTGAGTCATCACATCACAAAAGAATAAAAGAGGAAGGGAAGAAAACAGACTTACAAAAATCTACAATACACACACACACACACACACAAAGATCCAAACAAAAAATTAAGTTAGCCATCAATGCACAAGAAAAGAGAACAAAAGA
The DNA here is from genome assembly GCF_949987515.2 of Delphinus delphis. Classification (NCBI taxonomy): domain Eukaryota; kingdom Metazoa; phylum Chordata; class Mammalia; order Artiodactyla; family Delphinidae; genus Delphinus; species Delphinus delphis. Next base: position 57,550,286 of record NC_082695.1, read on the forward strand.
GGAAGGGAAGAAAAAAGACCTACAAAAACAAATCCAAAACAATTAGCAAAATGGTAACAAGAATAAATATATTGATAACCACCTTAAATGTATATGGATTAAATGCTCCAACCAAAAGACATATACTGGTTGAATGGGTACAAAAACAAGACCTGTATATATGCTGTCTACAACAGACCCAGTTCAGATCTAGAGACATATAAAGACTGAAAGTGAGGGGATGGAAAAAGGTATTCCATGCAAAAGAAAATGAAACGAAAGCTGGAGTAACAATACTCATATCAGAAAATGTAGACTTTAAAATAAAGACTGCTACAAAATACAAAGAAGGACACTACATAATGATTGAGGGATCAAACCAAGAAGGTGATATAACAATTGTAAATATATATGCACCCAACATAAGAGCACCTCAATATATAAGGCAGATACTAACAGCCATAAAAGGAGAAATTGACAGTAACACAATAACAGTGGGGGACTTTAACACACCACTTTCATCAATAGACAGATTATACAAAAAGAAAATCAATAAGGATACACAAGCCTTAAATGACACATGACACCAGATGGACTTAATAGATATTTATAGAGCATTCTATCCAAAAGCAGTAGAAAACACATTCTTCTCAAGTGTACATCAAACATTCTCCAGGACTGGCCACATGCTGAGCTGCAAAGTGAACCTCGGTAAATTTAAGAAAATTGAAATCATATCAAGCAAGTTTTCTAACCACAATGTTATGAGATTAAAAATCAACAACAGGGGGCTTCCCTGGTGACGTAGTTGTTGAGAGTCCACCTGCCGATGTAGGGGACATGGGTTCGTGCCCCAGTCTGGGAAGATCCCACATGCTGCGGAGTGGCTGGGGGCCCATGAGCCATGGCTGCTGAGCCTGCACATCTGGAGCCTGTGCTCCACAACAAGAGAGGCCACACAGTGAGAGGCCCACATACTGCAAAAAAAAAAAAAAATCAACAACAGGAAAAAAGCTGTAAAAAACACTAACACATGGAGGCTAAACAACATACTACTAAACAACCAATGGATCACTGAAGAAATCAAAAAAGAAATCAAAAAATACCTACAGACAAATGAAAATGAAAGCATGACAATCCAAAACCTATGGGATGCAGCAAAAGTAGTTCTAAGAGGGAGGTTTATAGCTATAAAATCTTACCTCAGGAGGCATGAAAAAATCACAAACAACCTAACCATACACTTAAAGCAACTAGAGAAGGAAGAAAAAACAGAACTCAAAGTTAGTAGAAGGAAAGAAACCATAAAAATCAGAGCAGAAATAAATGAAAAAGAGATGAAAAAATCAATATCAAAAATCAATAAAACTAAAAGCTGGTTCCTTGGAAAAATAAACAAATTTGATAAACCTTTAGCCAGACTCATCAAGAAAAGAAAGGAGAGGGCTTAAATCAATAAAATTAGAAATGAAAAAGGAGAAGTTACAACTGACACCACAGAAATACAAAGGATCATGAGACTACTACAAGCAAATATATGCCAATAAAATAGACAACCTGGAAGAAATGGACAAATTCTTAGAATGGTACAATCTCCCAAGGCTGAACCAGGAAGAAGTAGACAATATGAACAGACCAATCACAAGTGCTAACATTGAAACTGTGATTAAAACTCTCAACAAACAAAAGTGCAGGACCAGATGGCTTCACAGGCAAATTCTACAAAACATTTAGAGAAGGGCTAATACATATCCTTCTGACACTGTTCCAAAAATTGCACATGAAGGAATACACCCAGACTCATTCTATGAGCCCACTGTCAACCTGATACCAAAACCAGACAAAGATAAAACAAAAAATGATAACTGAAGGCCAATGTCACTGATGATCATAGATTCAAAAATCCTTAAAGAAATACTGCAAATCCAAATCCAACAATCATACACCATGATCAAGTGGGATTTACTCCAGGGATGCAAGTATTTTTCAAGATCCTCAGATCAATCGGTGTGATATACCACATCAACAAGTTGAAGAATAAAAACCATATTATCATCTATAGATTCAGAAACAGGCTTTGGCAAAATTCAACATTTATTTATGATACAAACTCTCCAGAAAGTGGGCATAGAGGGAACCTACCTCAACATAATAAAGGTCATATATGACAAACCTACAACTAACAACATACTCAACAGTGAAAAGCTGAAAACATTTCCTCTGAGATCAGGAACAAGACAAGGATGTCACTCTCACCACTTTTATTCAACATCGTTTTGTAAGTCCCAGTCACAGCAATCAGAGAAGAAAAATTTAAAAAAAAATAGAATCCAAATTGGAAAAGAAGTAAAACTTTCACTGCTGATGATGTGACGCTATACATAGAAAATCCTAAGATGTCACCAGAAAACTACCAGAGCTCATCAATGAATTTGATGAAGCTGCAGGATACAAAATTAAAGCACAGAAATCTGTTACATTTCTATACATTAAAAATAAAAGAACAGAAAGAGAAATTAAAGAAACAATCCCATTTACCATTGCATCAAAAAGAATAAAATACTTAGGAATAAACTTACCTAAGGAGCTAAAAGACCTGTACTCTGAAAACTATATGAAGCTGATGAAAGAAATCAAAGATGACACAAACAGATGGAAAGATATACCATGTTTTTGGATTGGAAAAATAAATATTGTCAAAATGACTATATTATCCAAGGCAATCTACGATGGCATTTTTCACAGAACTAGAAAAAAAAATCTTAAAAGTTTTATGGAGAAACAAAAGATCCTGAATAGTCAAAGCAATCTTGAGAAAGAAAAATGGAGCTGGAGGAATCAGGCTCCCTGGCTTCAGACTATACTGCAAAGGTAGAGTCATCAAAACAATATGGTACTGGCACAAAAACAGAAGCATAGATCAATGGAACAGGATAGAAAGCCCAGAAATAAACCCACACACCCCTAGTCAATTAATGTATGACAAAGGAGGCAAGACTATACAATAGAGGAAAGACATTCTCTTTAATAAATAGTGCTGGGAAAACCGGGCAACTACATGTCAAAAAATGAAATCACAACATTCTTTAGCAACATACACAAAAATAAACTCAGAATGAATTAAAGACCTAAACATAAGACTGGATACTATAAAAATCTTAGAGGAAAACAAAGTGAGAACACTCTTTGACATAAATCACAGCAAAATCGTTTTTGATCTGTCTTCCAGAATAATAAAAATAATAACAAAAGTAAAAGATGGGACCTAATAAAACTCAAAAGCTTTTGCACATCAAAGGAAACCATAAACAAAACAAAAAGACAACCCACAGAATGGGAGAAAATATTTGCAAATGATGGGATCAACAAGGGATTTGTCTCCAAAATTTACAAACAGCCCATGTGGCTCAATATTAAAAAGACAATCAACCCAATCCAAAAATGGGCAAAAGACCTAAATAGATATTTCTCCAAAGAAGACATACCGATGGCCAAGAGAGACATGGAAAGATGCTCAGCATAGCTAACCATTAGAGAAATGCAAATCAAAACTACAATGAGATATCATCTCACACCAGTCAGAATGACCATCATCAAAAATAATCTATAAACAATAAATGCTGGAGAGGGTAAGGAGAAAAGGGAACCCTCCTACACTGTTGATGGGAGTATAAATTGGTACAGCCACTATGGAGAACAGTATGGATGTTCCTTAAGAAACTAAAAACAGAGCTACCTTATGATACAGCAATCCTAATCCTGGGCATATATCCAGAGAAAAACATGTTTTGAAACTATATATGTACCACAATATTCATTGCATAGCTGTTTACAACAGCCAAGACATGGAGGCAACCTAAATGTCTATTGATAGATGAATTGAATTGATAAAGAAGATGTGGTACAGTGGAATATTATTCAGCCATTAAAAAGAATGAAATGGGGCTTCCCTGGTGGCGCAGTGGTTGGGGGTCCGCCTGCCGATGCAGGGGTCGCGGGTTCATGCCCCAGTGCGGGAGGATCCCACATGCCGTGGAGTGGCTGTGCCCGTGGGCCATGGCCACTGAGCCTGCATGTCCGGAGCCTGTTGCTCCATGGCGGGAGGGGCCACAATGGTGGGAGTCCCGTGTACAGCAAAAAAACAAACAAACAAAAAAAAACAAACAAACAAAAAAAAAAGAATGAAATGATGTCATTTGCAGTGTCATGGATGGACCTGGAGATTATCATACTAAGTGAAGAAAGTCATAAAGAGAAAGAGAAATATCATATGATATTGATTATATGAGAAATCTTAAAAAAAAAAAAAGATACAATTGAACTTACTTACACAACCGGAAAAGACTCACAGACTTAGCAAATGAACTTATGGTTACCAGGGTAGAAGGGTTAGAGGTAGGGACAGATTGGGAATTTGAGATTGACATGCACTATACTTAACACTATATTGACACTACTATATTTAAAATAGATAACCAATAAGGTCCTATGTGTAGCAGTTATTATATTTTGTAATAACTTAAATGGGAAAAGAATTTGAAAAATAATAGATGCACATATATGTATAACTGAATTACTCTGCTGAACGCCTGAAACTAATACAACATTTTAATCAACTATGCTCCAATATAAAATACAAATTAAAATAATAACATAATAAAATAAAAATAAAGAGGAAGATAATATATTGGGGGTAAAAATAATACTTTTCAAAGTCCCCTAAAACCACTAAAAAATGTAGCTATTATATTATTATCATGTCATCCCCACTTGTCCTCAAGGAGCATGCAATTTAGAGATATGATTGATGTATGTAAAATAATTTTCAAACCAATTAATACATAATTAATTGTTGACTCTGTTGGGGAGGAAGAAAACTTTGGAAGGTTCTTCTGGCTGGTCTAAATATTAAATTGACATGAGAGAGATTAACAGGAAAAAATCAAGCAAAAATTTAATAACAAGTAAACATGGCAGAGACCCTAAAAAGCTGAGTAACTCACCAAAATGGCTGAAGTCCTTGCTTTCAGTACCATCTTCATCTAAAGACAAAGGGGTATAGGGGTTTGGGATGTCAAAGGGGAGAAGGGAAATTGATATGGAAATAGAAAAGCTAATATTTTGTAAATAAATGTTTGCTGGGTCATTCAGAGACAATAGGACACAGAAAGGAATTTTAGCAAACAGACTTTGCTATGTTCCTCTCTGTTCACCACACTTAGTTCATACTGCAGTTATCTACGGTGATAGTTCTACTCTTGGAATAGGCCCTCTATTTAAATTATTCAGGCAGTTTAGACAGAGGTCAGAGTTTCTTCCTGAGTCTTTCTTTGGGCCTTGATCATTTTCACCTCAAAATAATCTCCATGCCAGAGACACATGAATATTGAATATGCTTTGGACTAATTTTGTTTCCATTCTTTCTAACCTCTTATGTACCAAGTCCTTCAGGCTCCCTCAGTTTTCTCTGAAATATCTGTATTGTCTTTGAATTTAGAAGCTGTTAGAATCAGATCTAAGAAGCCATGACCATGTCTCACTTAGGCAGCTGTAAATGAATTCCATTAATTTATTAGTGAATCCTTGCACATTTCACTAAGCAAGTTCCAATCAATTTGAGAATGTTCTTCCAGGAAAAAAATGTCCAGACACTAAAACAGACATCTGGAGGATATGTTAACTTTATTTTATTAAGTGACTTCACATGTCTTTTATACCATTATTTTAGTGTGGGATTTGCAAAACTAAATCCTTCAAGTAGCAAGTGTATCTATATTTTCAGGTGTCATCAACAGTTAGGACAGCCACTGGAATCTTTTAAGAACACAAATGAAGAAGACTGAGTTGCTTTTTCCTAGGAGTGAAGCAGGTTTTATATTGTATTTCAAGATATTTTAACTCTGTTGTTTCTCAAGAATGTTTTGTCCCTGCCTTGCATTCTGTGTATACAAACATGAATATGTGAGACTGTATCTCTGACACTTCAACCCCACCCCATGTCTTTCTGTCTCTGTTTCTCTTAGTTGAAGAGAACTCCCATGTTTCTCATGTTAATAAATAAGACAAGCTGTTAGTCTTTATCTAATTACTAAACAAATGTTGCTTAAAGTAACAATAATTGGAATTATACACCTTTAAATATATTAACTAAAATGGAAAAATATTTTTCTATTTTTTGTGCATTTTATTATTTTTTTATACATCTTTATTGGAGTATAGTTGATTTACAATGTTGTTTCAGTTTCTGCTGTACAAAAAAGTGAATCAGCTATCCTGACACCATACAAAAAATAAACTCAAAATGGATTTAAGACCTAAATGTAAGGCCAGAAACTATCAAACTCTTACAGCATAACATAGGCAGAACACTCTATGACATAAATCATAGCAAGATCCTTTTTGACCCACCTCCTAGAGAAATGGAAATAAAAACAAAAATAAACAAATGGGACCTAATGAAACTTCAAAGCTTTTGCACAGCAAAGGAAACCATAAACAAGACAAAAAGACAAACCCCAGAATGGGAGAAAATATTTGCAAGTGAAGCAACTGACAAAGGATTAATCTCCAAAATATACAAGCAGCTCATGTAGCTCAATATTGAAAAGTCATTTTTTCTTGTTAAAATTTAGTTTTTTTGAAAATTTGACCAAAAAATTAGGTGAAGTAAAAACAACAAAGGAACTCAACATAAGACAATATATCTTTAAGACTGAATCAACTCTTCTTTGTAAAATTTAATCATGAGCATTTTATGCTCATGAGTTTAAATAATTTAATTTAATTATCAGATTATTTAATTAAATTTAATTATTTAGAAATTTAAATAATAAAAGCAGTTTGTTCTGTAGGAAATTAATAACTGAAACCCATAAACTCAATTTAATTCTGTTTGGAAAATACTCAAGGAAATTTCATTAATATTAGTAAAATTTACATGAAAATATCTTTACAACATCCTTAGAGTCAAAATATGAGCCCCGGTAGAGTGGATACCCTTAAATCCAACTTGAGATAGATTACAAATTTAAACATAACAGGCAAATAAATAAAGCTTTTATAAGAGAACTTAGGAAAAATATCATCAAGACCTCATAGTAGGTAAAAATTCTTAAACAGAATAGAAAAAGTCCTAATTATAGGAATTAAAAAAAAAATATGTTCATCAAAAAATATCTCTAAGAGTGAAAAAGCAGTCCAATAGGAGAGGAAGAAGATCATTGAAAAGAATATGTTCAACAAAGGATTCATAACGAGAATATAGAAAGAATTTCTAACCATCAGTTTGAAAACTCAACCCAATGTAGAAATGAACAAAAGTCTTAAACAGGCACCTAATAAAAGAGGATATCCAAGTGGCTGATAAACATGTAAAAATTAATCACAGGGAAATAAAAATTAAAACCATAATGCAATTTACCAGAACTCAGCACAATAATTAAAGTGAAATGTAGAGACAATATCAAACTGCCGACATGGATATGGAGTAACAATCTCTCATGCATTGCTGGTATAAGAGTAAATTGATACAACTGTTTTGGAAAATAGTTTAGAATATCTACTAAAGCTGAACATATGCACACCTTCTGACCCAACAAGTCTACTTGCATACCCAAAAGAATGAGCTTCTATCTATCAAAAGATATGTGAGAGCGAGGGCTGCCCTGGTGGCACAGTGGTTGAGAGTCTGCCTGCCAATGCAGGGGACACGGGTTCATGCCCCAGTCTGGGAAGATCCTACATGCTGCAGAGCGGCTGGGCCCATGAGCCATGGCCACTGAGCCTGTACGTCCAGAGCCTGTGCTCTGCAATGGGAGAGGCCACAACAGTGAGAGGCCCGCATACCACAAAAAAAAAAAAAAAAAAAAAAAATTCCTGGGAAATAAAAATCTGGAAAAAAAAGAAAAAAGATATGTGAGAGAATTATTGACAATGACACTATTTATAATTACTTCAGAATGAAAACTACCCAAAAGACTATCAAGAATTAGAATGGGGCTTCCCTGGTGGCGCAGTGGTTGAGAGTCTGCCTGCTGATGCAGGGGACACAGGTTCGTGCCCCGGTCTGGGAAGATCCCACATGCCGCGGAGGTGCTGGGTCCGTGAGCCATGGCCGTTGAGCCTGCGCATCTGGAGCCTGTGCTCGGCAACGGGAGAGGCCACAACAGCCCACGCACTGCAAAAAAAAAAAAGAATTAGAATGGATAAATATATTATCATATATTCACAAACAGCATACTATATAACAACTAAAATGGATGAGCTCTGAATACATGAAACATTGTGGATGAACCTCACAGGCATATTATTGAGTGAAAGTAATTCTATAGGATTAGAAGTTAGGATAGTGGCAAAGTTAATCTATAGGATTAGAATTTAGGTTAGTGGTTTCCCTTAGTCTTGGTAGTGATCAGGAGACATGGACATGGAGGTGCCTTCCACAGTCTGACATGTTCTGTTTCTTGATCTGTGTGACAATTACATGTGTGTTCACTTTCTTGAAAAGTATATGAGAATGATTTCTATACTTTTCTTGGAAATTGAGTATGATTTGAGTACTTTTCTTATATTCATGCTATATCTCTAAAGTGGAAAACAAAACAAAACGTACTGAAATTAATATATTTTAAATGTCCCCTCACTCTACCCTCCAATATCTGTCCTAGGAGAAAATAAGAATAAATATCTATAATCCCTGAAAAAGAAACATTCTATAACAATTCCTCTCCCTTCCCAATTAAGGTAGATGCCTGGAGTCTATAATGGGAAGTACATTAAGTTGAACTTATTTTTCTACTAAAGAAGGAAAATGTTAGGGAGAAGCGTCTGTGAAAAATTTCTGACATCTTCCCAAAAGAAGAAGTGCCCTGGAGAATGTGTGTCCTGTAAGAAGACCTCTTTTATTGTCATGGCAAGGAGAAAGGGGTGAGTGAGGAACTCCAGAAAGACAGTTGCAATACTCCCTAAAGCTAGAAGTCATTGAACCATTGCAAGGCCAGGAAAGGGGTAAGAGGAAGAGATGTACAAAGAAAATTTCCTGTGGTAAACTTTGAATAGTTAAAATATGATGAAAAGAGATCTAATATCCTTGGGTGGAGAGCTGCAAAACTGCAAAAAGTTATGAAGAAGGTTGTAGTGAACCACTCCTAACTGTCCACTGAAGACAATTTCCAATGGCCATAAAGTCAAACTGTATATTCTAAAATATTTACATCTGAAAATAAGGATTTATAAATTATGTGAAGCATATACATGAGCACCCAATCATATTCTTAAAGTATAACTTTCCCATTTGTTTGTAGAATGACTTGGTCTCCAAGATTTGCTTTTTACAGTGGTTGGCACATGAGAGCCTTTGTATAGCATCCTGAGAATCCAGGGTTTTGGCCACGTAGGAATCTTACCATGATGCATAGTACTTTCTGAAAAACGAAACTATCAGAACAAGTGAGTTCTTGATAGAGAGTTTTCCATAGGAACCTAATCATATATTTTTTTAATGACTAGAATGCAAAAACAATATTGAAACACTTGATATAGTCCATTTTCATTTATTGACAGTATCTCATTCTCTTCTAAATTCCTCCTTCCCTTTTGTGATCTCACTAACCTAAGACAGATCTCACTAACCTAATGCCTACTGAGTGGAAAATTGAGACAATTATTCAGATAATTTAGGCTAAAATAATAGCATACAGCATAGTTGACTGATTGTATTATTTTTTACAATATTGATTTTATTGATAATAATAAATAACTGAATAACTTTAATAACTGTTCACTTGATCTTGAAATTCACACACAAAGACAGCTTCCAGTGATTATCAAACAAAAGATGAAATTTTCAAGTCTTTTTGGAGCATTCAATTTCTTTTTGTCCTATAACATGACAGTGAGGCTTTATTTTCATGACCCTGTCAATCACTGCATTCAGAGGCAGGCTGAAATTTTTCTTGAAGCTCTTGCCCTTTCTAGACAATGAGGAATTACTTGACCTGAGCCTGATCAATGTTGTATCAGAAGAGATATTTGTGAAAACTAATGATAACCTCAGGTGTGCTTCAACATTTACATTTCCTACTAAATTAATACATCCTCCTGAAAAAGCTGGATATGTGCATATTTAGATAATTTTTATTAGCTAATGAATTAGAATACAGTGAAAGTGAACACCTTCCAAATCACTAGTTTACATACTCAATTAAAACTCTGTAACTTTCATTTAATATGCAAAATAATGATCTTGCGATTTGGGGATTAGAGGACTTTTGTTAGGGAGCTAGAAAATACTGATATCATGAGCTTCTTTTACAGATTTTGTGAATCATATATATGGAAACAGTTGTTCTATATGTTTTAAAGGTTTGGGACAGAGAAAGAGGGGCCCAGGCTTTGGGAAAAGTGACAATTTTTCAAATCTCCTCCACTTATATGTTAACTTTAGTCTCAAAAAAAAAAAAAAAAAAACCCTGAAAATGAGGTCCTGTCTCCTTGATCAGGAGATAAAAAGTTCTCCAGGAGTTATAGATGGGGACATGTGTCAGAGACCACATTATAAGTTGGGGATAATGAACCCCTGTGTTTTGCCAGAACTTCTCACTTAAGAAGAAATGTGTCTGTACTTGTTCAAACCTTTCTTGGTATTTTTTAATGCTTTAAAGTATATTCAGTGTATTTAAACACATGTTTTTAATTCCTCATTGCTGTTCCATGAGTTAGGAAGGTTAGCTTACAAACTTCATTTTTAAGTGGAAATACTGAGTTCCAAGTGACCTGAGGGCTCAAGACTCTGTGTCCAAAGTCGCACAGAGTAGAAATGGTAACTCTTGACTAGGTACTGCCTGAGTCTCCTTGGGCCTGCTGTCTGATGTCTTAACAAAATGCCAAAGTGTGACTCACTCCATGTAGTCACGTGTGGCATTATATGAAGGAAAGAAAAACAATGAGTCTGGAAGTGGCGAGGCCTTGCTTATTCTGTACTCACCATTTCAGAGTCAAGGGCACATCTCATATATTTTCTTTCTCAACTATGGTTATGGATATTGATATGAAATGGTTTTGTGGTGGTAGTGGTTGTGTTTTTAAAGTCATGTTCCTTTGTGGCCTATAAAATATGCAGAAACATATATTTTTGATATATACAGATAATAATACAACTTACATGTGTCATGTTATCTTTATCCTTGTGATTACTTGACTGGATGAATTAGAAATTCAATAAACCAGATTAAGAAAAATTAATTGTCAAAATATATTTGTTTAGCACCTGGTTCTGTGTTACATACTGTGCAAGATACAGAAAAATCTGAAATATGGTTCCAATCCTGGTACTGACCATATTTTATGAGGTGAGATATTCATGCATGAAACCAAGAACAAATGAAATTCCAAAATACTTTGTTGACAGTAAGGATGAAGTGAGAAATCAGTATGATAAGAACCACTATCAGATAGAGGCTAAATGCAGGAGCCCTGGAGCTGGACTGTCCAGATTCAAACCCTAGTTCCACCAGTCACTAGCTCTGTGGCCTCACTTTTAGCCTCCCTTTACCTCAGTTTTCTTATGTGCCAAATAGAGATAATAATGTCAGCTATTAGAGCAACTGTGAAGATTAAATTAATTAAAATATATAATAGAGAAATCAAGATGGCAGAGGAGTTGGAAGATGTGGAGTTCATCTCCCTCTACAAATGCATCAAGAATACATCTACAGATGGAAAAACTTTCACAGAACACCAGCTGAACAGTAGCAGAAGACCTCAGACACCAGAAAGGACAAAAAAGATCCCCACATAACCAGGTAGGATAAAAGAAAGAAGGGAAAAAGAAGAAGAGAAGAGGTGGGATGGGATCTGTGCACCTGGGAGGGGAGCTGAAGCAGAGGAGATGATCCCACATCTGGGGAAGCTCCCTCACTGACAGGGAAATCAGTTGAGACAGAAGGGGAGTATCAGAGGAGGGCTAAACAACTGGCCTTTGGCAGACAGAACAGAGTGAGACCTACACAGACAGTCCATGCCACAGCCCTGCATGCCCCAGACTGGGACGTGTGTCCACTGGTGCACATGGGCTGAGAGCTGGAACGTGGGGATTGGAGAGCAAGCCCTGGGGAGGACAGCTGTTGGCTGTGAGGTGACAGCCTGAGGGGTTGGGAGGGAGGTAATCCACAATGAGGAATTCTTGTGGAGGAAACCCAGACTGCCATAGAAGAAAGGCACCACTGTTGAGTGATATGCAGGTGGTGGAGCTGTCATTGCAGACTCTCTCTCCCCACACGTTGGTCTCCTGTCCCACCAGGCATTAAGAAAAGCCCCTACCAGAGCTGACCTTCTTGTGCCTGCCACGAGGCACTAGGAGAAGCCCCCACCAGGGCTGACCTTCTCACACCAACCACCAGGTGATAGGAAAGGCTCCCACTAGGGCTGCATTGCTCACAGTTTTCCATGCACCTGTCACCACCAGGGCCCTAACGACCCCAGCAGCTGTGCCACCTCCACACCCTGTCCTCACGGGGACAGATTCAAGTGCTCTGCGGCAGCCTCGAGAGCACACTCCTGTGCATGGCCCACACACAAAGGTGGGGAGAAAACCACAGCTGAGCACCAGAGGTGGGGCGACTAAGGAAGAGGAAAAAAAATCTTTCTGTACACAGACGACAGATTAACCCCCCACAATTGGCTTGGTAAACCTGTATCTATGGAATATCTGAATGGACAACGAGTATTCCCACAACTGGAACTGGTCTAGTTCTAGTAGCTATGGACTTTCAGGACTAGTACAAATGGGAATTGGGCCAGGTCAGAGTCTGAGCTGCCCCCACTGTTCCCACAGCAGGTACAGAGAACCTACATAGATGTATTAGAGGGCCTCCTGGGGAGATGGAGGTTGGCTGTGACTCTTAGTGGGAGCAAGAACACAGACAGCTGACACTCTAGGAAAATAATTATTACTATTTTTTAATGTGTTGTTTTGTTCTATTGTTGTGTTTTTTTTAATTTGTTGTTACTTTTATTTTCATTTAGTTTTTTAAATTTTTTAATATATTTTTATTTGTTATATTTCTATTTCTACTTTACTTTTTTTGTTCTGTATTCTTCCTTGTTTTCTTTCTTTGTTCTAATTTGTTTTTATATTTTATTTTGTTCTATTTGTTCTTATCTTTTTTTTTTATCATTTTTCTATTGCTTTTTTTTTGTGTGGGGGGGGGTATGCGGGCCTCTCACTGCTATGGCCTCTCCCTCTGAGGAGCAGAGGCTCTGGATGCACAGGCTCAGCGGCCATGGCTCACAGGCCCAACCACTCTGTGGCATGTGAGATCTTCCCGAACCAGGGCACGAACCCGCGTCCCCTGCATCAGCAGGCAGACTCTCAACCACTGCGCCACCAGGGAAGCCCTCTATTGCTTCTCTATGTTTGTTTTGTTTCCTTCATTTTTTCATTCAGTTTGCATTCTGCTATTTTTAAAAATTATTTTTCATTTTTGTAAATTTTGTGGTCAATTATTTGATTTCATTTGGGATTCTTTTGATTGGTGGTTCCCTTGTTTTTCGTTTTCTCTATTTTTGGTTTTTATTTTGTACATGAGTGTTTTTCCTTCTTGTTGTTTTTTTGTTTTTTATTTTGTTTGGTTTCGCTTTTATCACATGTCTGGAGTTATGTATGTCCGTTTGTTTGTTTTTATTTTATTTTATTTTTTTAACATCTTTATTGGAGTATAATTGCTTTACAATGGTGTGTTAGTTTCTGCTTTATAACAAAGTGAATCAGCTATACATATACATATGTTTCCATATCTCTTCCCTCTTGCGTCTCCCTCACTCCCACCCTCCTTATTCCACCCCTACAGGTGGTCACAAAGCACCAAGCTGATCTCTCTGTGCTATGTGGCTGCTTCCCGCTAGCTATCTACCTTACATTTGGTAGTGTATATATGTCCATGTCTCTCTCTCACTTTGTCACAGCTGACCCTTCCCCCTCCCCATATCCTCAAGTCTGTTCTCTAGTAGGTCTCTGTTTTTATTCCTGTCTTACCCCTGGTTCTTCATGACATTTTTTTTTTCTTAAATTCCATATATATGTGTTAGTATATGGTATTTGTCTTTCCCTTTGTGACTTACTTCACTCTGTATGACAGACTCTAGGTCTATCCACCTCATTACAAATAGTTCAATTTTGTTTCTTTATAAGGCTGAGTAATATTCCATTGTATATATGGGCTACATCTTCTTTATCCATTCATCCAATTATGGACGCATAGGTTGTCTCCATCTCGAGGCTATTGTACATACAGCTGCAATGAACATTTTGGTACATGACTCTTTTTGAATTATGGTTTTCTCAGGATATATGCTCAGTAGTGGGATTCCTGGGTCATATGGTAGTTCTATTTGTAGTTCTTTGAGGAACCTCCATACTGTTCTCCATAGTGGCTGAACAAATTCACATTCCCACCAGCAGTGCAAGAGTGTTCCCTTTTCTCCAAACCCTCTCCAGCATTTATTATTTCTAGATTTTTTGATGAGGGCCACTCTGACTGGTGTGAGATGATATCTCATTGTAGTTTTGATTTGCATTTCTCTAGCGATTAATGATGTTGAGCATTCTTTCATGTGTTTGTTGTCAGTCTGTATATCTTCTTTGGAGAAATGTCTATTTAGGTCTTCTGTCCATTTTTGGATTGGGTTGTTTGTTTTTTTTGTTATTGAGCTGCATGATCTGCTTCTAATTTTGGAAATTAATCCTTTGTCAGTTGCTTCATTGGCAAATATTTTGTCCCATTCTGAGGGTTGTCTTTTAGTCTTGTTTATGGTTTCCTTTGCTGTGCAAAAGCTTTGAAGTTTCATTAAGTTCCATTTGTTTATTTTTGTTTTTATTTCCATTACTCTAGGAGGTGGGTCAAAAAGGATCTTGCTGTGATTTATGTCATAGAATGCTCTGCCTATGTTTTCCTCTAAGAGTTTGATAGTTTCTGGCCTTACATTTAGGTATTAAATCCATTTTGAGCTTATTTTTGTGTATGGTGTTAGGGAGTGATCTAATCTCATACTTTTACATGTACCTGTCCACTTTTCCCAGCAGTACTTATTGAAGAGGCTGTCCTTCACTGTACATTCCTGCCTCTTTTATCAAATATAACGTGACCATATGTGTGTGGGTTTATCTCTGGGATTTGTATCCTATTCCATTGATCTGTCTTTCTGCTTTTGTGACAGTACCATACTGTCTTGATTACTGTAGCTTTGTAGTATAGTCTGAAGTCAGGGAGCCAGATTTCTCCAGCTCCGTTTTTTGTTCTCAAGATTGCTTTTGCTATTCGGGGTCTTTTGTGTTTCCATACAAATTGTGAATTTTTTTGTTCTAGTTCTGTGAAAAATTCCAGTGGTATTTTGATAGGGATTGCATTGAATCTATAGATTGCTTTGGGTAGTAGAGTCATTTTCACAATGTTGATTCTTCCAATCCAAGAACATGGTATATCTCTCCGTCTATTTGTATCATCTTTAATTTCTTTCATCAGTGTTTTATAATTTTCTGCATACAGGTCTTTTGTCTCCTTAGGTAGGTTTATTCCTAGGTATTTTCTTCTTTTAGTTGCAGTGGTGAATGTGAGGGTTTTCTTAATTTCATTTTCAGATATTTCATCATTATTGTAGAGGAATGCCAGAGATTTCTGTGCATTAATTTTGTATCCTGCTACTTTACCAAATTCATTGATTAGCTCTAGTAGTTTTCTGGTAGTATCTTTAGGATTTTCTATGTATAGCATCATGTCATCTGCAAACAGTGACAGCTTTACTTCTTCTTTTCCAATTTGGATTCCTTTTATTTCCTTTTCTTCTCTGATTGTTGTGGCTAAAACTTCCAAAACTATGTTGAATAAGAGTGGTGACAGTGGGCAACACTGTCTTGTTCCTGATCTTAGTGGAAATGCTTTCAGGTTTTCACCATTGAGGATGATGTTGGCTGTGGACTTGTCATATATGACCTTTATTATGTTGAGGAAAGTTCCCTCTATACCTACTTTCTGCAGGGTTTTTTTTTTTTTTATCATAAATGGGTGTTGAAATTTGTCAAAAGCTTTCTCAGCATCTATTGAGATGATCATATGGTTTTTCTCCTTCAATTTATTAATATGGTTTATCACACTGATTGATTTGGGTATATTGAAGAATCCTTGCATTCCTGGAGTAAACCCTCCTTGATCATGGTGTATGATCCTTTTAATGTGCTGTTGGATTCTGTTTGCTAGTATTTTGTTTAGGATTTTTACATGTATGTTCATCAGTGATATTGGCCTGTAGTTTTCTTTCTTTGTGAAATACTTGTCTGGTTTTGATTTCAAGGTGATGGTGACCTCGTAGAATGAATTTGGGAGTGTTCCCCCCTCTGATATAATTTAGAAGAATTTGAGAAGGATAGGTGTTAGCTCTTCTCTAAATGTTTGATAGAATTTGCCTGTGAAACCATCTGGTCCTGGGCTTTTGTTTGTTGGAAGATTTTTAAACACAGTTTCAATTTCAGTGCTTGTGATTGGTCTGTTCATATTTTCTACTTCTTCCTGATTCAGTCTTTTCAGGTTTTGCATTTCTAAGAAGTTTTTCATTTCTTCCAGGTTGTTCATTTTATTGTCATAGAGATGCTTGTAGTAATCTCTCATGGTCTTTTTTATTTCTGCAGTGTCAGTTGTTACTTCTCCTTTTCATTTCTAATTTTATTGATTTGAGTCTTCTCTCTTTTTTTCTTGATGAGTCTGGCCAATGGTTTATCTATTTTGTTTATCTTCCCAAAGAACCAACTTTTAGTTTTATTGATCTTTGCTGTCATTACCTTCATTTCTTTTTCATTTATTTCTGATCTGATTTTTACGATTTCTTTCCTTCTGCTAACTTTGGGTTTTTTTTGTTCTTCTTTCTCTAATTCCTTTAGGTGCAAGGTTAATTTGTTTACTCGAGATGTTTCCTGTTTCTTAACGTGAACTTGTATTGCTATAAACTTACTTCTTAGAACTGCTTTTGCTGCATCCCATAGGTTTTGGCTCATCGTGTCTCCATTGTCATTTGTTTCTATGTATTTTTTTATTTCCTCTTTGATTTCTTCAGTGATCACTTCGTTATTAAGTAGTGTATTGTTTAGCCTCCATGTGTTTGTATATTTTACAGATCTTTTCCTGTAATTGATATCTAGTCTCATAGCATTGTGGTCAGAAAAGATACTTGATACAATTTCAATTTTCTTAAATTTACCAAGGCTTGATTTGTGACCCAAGATGTGATCTACCCTGGAGGATGTTCCATGAGCACTTGAGGAAAATGTGTATTCTGTTGTTTTTGGATGGAGTGTCCTATAAATATCAATTAAGTCCATCTTCTTTAATGTATCATTTAAAGCTTGTGTTTCCTTATTTATTTTCATTTTGGAGGATCTGTCCATGGGTGAAAGTGGGGTGTTAAAGTCTCCTACTATGAATGTGTTACTGTCGATTTTCTCTTTTATGGCGGTTAGTATTTGCCTTATGTATTAAGGTGCTCCTATATTGGCTGCATAAATATTTACAATTGTTATATCTTCTTCTTGGCTCGATCCCTTGATCATTATGTAGTGTCCTTCTTTGTCTCTTCTAACAGTCTTTATTTTTAAAGTCTATTTTTTCTGATATGAGAATTGCTACTCCAGCTTTCTTTTGGTTTCCATTTGCATGGAATATCTTTTTCCATCCTCTTACTTTCAGTCTGTATGTGTCTGTAGGTCTGAAGTGGGTCTCATGTAGACAGCATATATATGGGTCTTGTTTTTGTATCTATTCAGCCAATCTGTGTCTTTTGGTGGGAGCTTTTAGTCCATTTATATTTAAGGTAATTATCGATATGTATGTTCCTATTCCCATTTTCTAAATTGTTTTGGGTTCATTATTGTAGGTCTTTTCCTTCTCTTGTGTTTCTTGCTTAGAGAAGTTCCTTTAGCATTTGTTGTAAAGCTGGTTTGGTGGTGCTGAACTCTCTCAGCTTTTCCTTGTCTGTAAAGTTTTTAATTTCTTCATTCAATCTCAATGAGATCCTTGCTGGGTACAGTAATCTTGGTTGCATGTTTTTCTCCTTCATCACTTTAAATATGTCCTGCCACTCCCTTCTGGCTTGCAGAGTTTCTGCTGAAAGTTCAGCTGTTAACCTAATGGAGATTCCCCTCTGTGTTATTTGTTGTTTTTCCCTTGCTGCTTTTAATATGCTTTCTTTGTATTTAATTTTTGACAGTTTGATTAATGTGTGTCTTGGAGTATTTCTCCTTGGATTTATCCTGTGTCGGACTCTCTGTGCTTCCTGGACTTGATTAACTATTTCCTTTCCCATATTAGGGAAATTTTCAACTATAATCTCTTCAAATATTTTCTCAGTTCCTTTCTTTTTCTCTTCTTCTTCTGGAACCCCTATAATTCGAATGTTGGTGCATTTAATGTTGCCCCAGAGGTCTCTGAGACTATCCTCAGTTCTTTTCATTCTTTTTTCTTTATTCTGCTCTGCAGTAGTTATTTCCACTATTTTATCTTCCAGGTCACTTATCCATTCTGCCTCAGTTATTCTGCTATTGATCCCATCTAGAGTACTTTTAATTTCATTTATTGTGTTGTTCATCATTGTTTGTTTCATCTTTAATTCTTCTAGGCCCTTGTTAAATGTTTCTTGCATTTTGTCCATTCTATTTCCAAGATTTTGAATCATCCTTACTATCATTATTCTGAATTCTTTTTCAGGTAGACGGCCTATTTCCCCTTCACTTGTTAGGTCTGGTGCATTTTTATCTTGCTCCTTCATCTGCTGTGTGTTTTTTTGTCTTCTCATTTTGCTTATCTTACTGTGTTTGGGGACTCCTTTTTGCAGGCTGCAGGTTTATAGTTCCCATTTTTTGATGTCTGTCTCCAGTGGCTAAGGTTGGTTCAGTGGGTTGTGTAGGCTTCCTGGTGGAGGGGACTAGTGCCTGTGCCTGTGTTGTGGATGAGGCTGGATCTTGTCTCTCTGTTTGGCAGGTCCACATTTGGTGGTGTGTTTTGGGGTGTTTGTGAACTTATTATGATTTTAAGCAGCCTCTCTGCTAATGGGTGTGGTTGTGTTCCTGTTTTGCTAGTTGTTTGGCATAGGGTGTCCAGCACTGTAGCTTGCTGGTCATTGAATGAGGCTTGGTGCTGGTGTTGAGATGGAGATCTCTGGGAGATTTTTGCCATTTGATATTATGTGGAGCTGGGAACTCTCTTTTTGACTAGTGTCCTGAAGTTGGCTCTCCCACCTCAGGCACAGCACTGACTCCTGGCTGCAGCACCAAGAACCTTTCATCCACATGGCTCAGGATAAAAGGGAGAAAATGTAGAGAGAAAGAATTAGTAGAAGTAGGAAGAAGGAAAGAAGGAAAGAAAGGGAGGAAGGAAGGAAGGAAGGAAGGAAGAAGGAAAGAAGAAAAGAAGGAAAAAAGGAAAGAAAGGAGGGAGGAAGGGAGGGAGAGATGGTGGGAGGAAGGAAGGAAGGAAGAAAGGTGGGAAGGAAGGAAAAATGAAAGAAAGAAAGAAGATAAAGTAAAATAAAATAAAGTAAAATATAATAAAGTTATTAAATTAAAAAAATTATTAAGCAAAAAAATTAAAAAAAAAATAAAATGGACGAATAGAACCCTAGGACAAATGGTTGAAACAAAGCTATACAGACAAAATCTCACACAGAAGCATACACATACGCACTCACCAAAAGAGGAAAAAGGGAAAAAAATCATAAATCTTGCTCTCACAGTACACCTCCTCACTTTGGGATGATCCATTGTCTATTCATGTATTCCACAGATGCAGGGTATATCAAGTTGATTGTGGAGATTTAATCCGCTACTTCTGAGGCTGCTGGGAGAGATTTCCCTTTCTCTTCTTTGTTCTCAAATCTCCCAGGTCCTCAGCTTTGGATTTGGCCCGCCTCTGCATGTAGCTTGCTGGAGGGCGTCTGTTTTTCCCTCAGACAGGACGGGGTTAAAGGAGCCGCTGATTCGGGGGCTCTGGCTCACTCAGGCCAGGGGGAGGGAGGGGCACAGAGTGCGGGGCGAGCCTGCTGTGTCAGAGGCTGGCATGACGTTGCACCAGCCTAAGGCTCACCGTGCGTTCTCCCGGGGAAGTTGTCCCTGGATCCCAGGGACAACTCTCCATCTCAACTCCAAGACCTGGCTCCACTCAACAGTCTGCAGGCTCGAGTGCTGAATGCTCAACCCCAAACAACAATAAAGACAGGAACACAAAGCCATCTAACAGCAGATAGGGTGCCTAAAGTTGTACTAAGCCCACAGACACCCCAAAACAGACCCCTTGACATGACCCTGTCCACCTTAGGGACAAGATACATCTCCACACACCAAAGGTCAGGTATGAGTCTCTCCCACCAGAAAGCCTGCACAAGACACTGGACCAACCTCACCCACTGGGTGCAGATACTAGAATCAAGAGGAATTATGACCCTTCAGCCTGTGGAAAAGAGACCTTAAACACACTTATTTAGACAAAATGAGAAGACAGAGAAATATGTTGCAGACAAAGGAGCAAGGGGAAAACGCACGAGGCCAAATAAATGAAGAAGAAATAAGGAATCTACCTGAAAAGCAATTAAGACTTATGATAGTAAAGATGATCCAAAATCTCTAAAATAGAATGGAGAAATACAAGACATGTTTAACAAGAAGCTAGAAGAACTAAAGAACAAGCAAACAGTATGAACACAAAATAACTGAAATTAAAAATACACCAGCAGGCATTGATAGCAGAATAACTGAAGCAGAAAAACAAATAAGTGAGCTGGAAGATAGAATGGTGGAAATAACTGGAATGGAACAGAATAAAGAAAAAAAGAATGAAAAGAATTGAGGACAACCTCAGACAACATTAAATGCAGCAACATTTGAATTATAGGGGTCCCAGAAGAAGAACAGAAAGAGAAAGGGCTTGAGAAAATATTTGAAGAGATTATAGTTGAAAATTTCTCTAACATAGGAAAAGAAATAACCACCCATGTCCAGGAAGTGCAGAGTCCCATATAGCAAACCCACAGAGAAACACGCTGAGACACATATTAATCAAACTAACATAAATATATGTTATATATTTGAAAATGAAGCAACTGACAAAGGATTAATCTCCAAAGTATACAAACAGCTCCTGTAACTACATATCAAAAAAAAAAGCCCTATAAAAAATGTCTAAATAGACATTTCTCCAAGGAAGACATACCGATGGCCAAGAAACACATGAAAATATGCTCAACATCACTAATTATTATAGAAATGTAAATCAGAGCTACAATGAGATATCACCTCACACTGTTCAGAATGGCTATCATCACAAAATCTACAAACAGTAAATTATGGAGAGGGTGTGGAGAAAAGGGAACCCTTTTACACTGTTGATGGGAATGTAAATTGATACAGCCACTATGGAGAACAGTAGGGAGGTTCCTCAAAAAACTAAAAATAGAACTATCATGTGACCCAGCAATCCCACTTCTGTGTATATCCCAGAGAAAACCATAATTCAAAAAGACACATGCACCCCAGTGTTCATCACAGCACTATTTACAATAGCCAGGACATGGAAACAGACTAAATGTCTATCAACAGAGGAATGTATAAAGAAGATTTGGTACATATATAAAAAGGAACACTACTCAGCCATAAAAAGGAACAGAAATGGCTCATTTGTAGAGACACGGAGAGACCTAGAGACTGTCATACAGAGTGAAGTAAGTCAGAAAGAGAAAAACAAATATCCTATATTAACACATATATGTGGAATCTGAAAAAATTGGTATAGATGATCTTATTTACAAAGCAGAATTAGAGCCACAGTCATAGAGAACAAACGTATGGATACCAAGGGGGAAAGGGGAAGTGGGATGAATTGGGAGATTGGGATTGACATATATACACTATTGATACTATGTATAAAATAGATAACTAATGAGAACCTACTGTATAGCATAGGAACTCTACTAAATGCTCTGTGGTAACCTAAATGGGAAGGAAATAAAAAAAATAGGGGATATGTGTATATGTATAGCTGATTCACTTTGCTGTACAGTAGAATCTAACACAACATTGTAAAGCAACTGTACTCCAATAAAAATTTTTTAAAAATAAAAAAAAATGAATAAAATATATAATATTCTCAAATAGTGTGTACCTAATACTTGTTGGCATTTATTATGGTCTTGGGCAATCCTAGAGGTTTTATGCAGGAGACAGGTCTTGTAATAAATCGTATATAACAAAGGAATTTGAATGGAAGAGGGACTGGATTCTCAGGTTAGCAATGTGAATATATAACTGTAGTGGGAATGTAAGTAACTAGCTCATGGGTTAGTGAGAAAACCAGGTAATCTGGAACAGAAGAAGCAGGTAGAGGGAAAATAGTGCTACTCAGGTAGGGAGGTGTGGAAGAACTGGCTAAGAGATGATTTCATGAAGAGCTGGTCTAAGCTGGAATGTGTGGTTATTAACCAAAAACTTCCTGAAAACTGGAGCAGAAACTTTACTCTATCACTACTTCCCAGGTTCTCATTGGATTCAAGGTCATTTGCTTACAAAGATAAGGCTGGCTGCATGACCTCTTTTATAAGTGTAGACTTAGTAGCAAGTTATCTGAGAGGAATGATTCAAGAGTGATTAATCAATTTTAAATTCTAGGAATTAATATTTTTATCTATAACTTCTCTGGACAATATTACAATGAATGAATAATGAATGAATGAATGAATGAATAAATTAAATCACCAGTCCATTAGATGCTATCTCCATGCAGAAGGTTATGCTGACACACAGAACCTCAGTGTTAGCCTTTAGAGAGAGATTATATTATATCCCAAAGTAAATGATTCTAACTTGTTTCTAATTCTTAAAGTATTTCTGAGAGACACTAGCTAATTGCATATACAGCAAACTAGATCACAAATATATTGATTTATTTACATTACTATATTATATTATACTATATTATAAATATACATTGTATTTGATAAATTTTACAGAGTAGGCTTGAAAGTGGCGTACATCAGTGATTGTCAGTGACAGTTAATAAAGAGCTTGCATCATAATATAAATCTAAACATTCCTTCCTTAATCAAAATTTTTGTGTTATGAAAATGTACTTCTGGTCTCAACTCTGACATGCAAAATGCTTGGACTTCATCACTCCCATCTTCAAAACAAGTAAAAGTTTGAACAATCTGAAAATGAACAACTTTTCTTGGGCCTATAAAAGAACTGACATTGCAGAGCAAAATGACACTCCAAAACCTGGAGAGGAAGGTGAATCTAGAGAATCACAGCTAAGATTTGCATACCTGGAATGGAAGCCACTGGAGCCATAAACTGATAGGAATATTTAAGTGGTAATTTTGACAAATTGGTGGAAACTGAGGGTAAACTAGTGTGAATGAGAAACTCCTGGGGCCACATTCTTGTGGGGACTACTGTATTTTTATGGGTTTACCTCCAGGAAGTATCCCTCATGGCTCTGAGTAAGTGGGGATAGAGTAGTGGTGGTGGTGTGAATAATCATTGTGAAATAGAGCATTCTCCATAACAATGGCCTACTTTCCCAGGGAAAAGACTTTGCCTGAGCCTTAGGGAAGTGTGGAGAGTGCTTCTGTCAGAGTCTAGCCCCTCTAGCTTTCCTGCCTCAGCAAAGGGGGGAAATAAAAACTAAACAACTGGATAAATATTTATGAAGGCCACAGACCACATACACAGTCCCACTAAAAAAAACTGAGATTAGTCATTATATTATAGAACACTCCTCCTCTCCCATTATACACTTACCATCATGACAACAAGTCTCCAGTAAAACACAAGTGGATTCGAGCTGAAAAGGTACAGGGAACATACTGCCTCTGAGAAGGAGTGCTTAGAAAAGCTCAAGTCAGGAAAAACATAAGCAAGGAGACTAGAAACTTTGGAGCCTCTGACAATTACAGGTAAAAAAGAATTATAGATGGCCCAACTTTTGCCCAAATTCACATAAATGCTAATAGTAAAAGGCCTATTTGTCTCTGTTCTTATACCTAAGACAGCATGTCTGGCTTTCAACCAAAATTAGAAGTCTTGGCAAAAGGCAAGAAAACACTATCTAAAGACATTCAGCAAACATCAAATCCAGACTCAAATGTGAAAGAGATGTTGAAATTTTCGGGCAGAGAATTTAAAATAACTACTATCAATATGTTAACGTCCTAATGGGAAAAAAAAAGAAAAGAAAACATGCAAGGACAGATGAGTATGGTAAGCAGAGAGATAGAAACTCTAAGAAAGAATCAAAAGGAAGTGTTAGAAATCAATAACATTAGTATATCGGAAGATGTCTTTGATACTCATCAGTAGACTGGACACACCAAAAGAAAGAATTAGTGAGCTTGAAGATTGGTCAGTAGAAACTTCCAAAAACTTAAATGCAAAGAGAAATGAGTGTGGGAAAAAAAAAAAGAGTAGAACATCAAAGAAAGTGGGACAGTTTCAAAAGCATGTTCATATATACCAGAATTGAGATAGGAGGGAAGGGGGCAGGGCACAACCTTAGAAGAATAACATAGCTGTTGAGAATACAACAAAAACTGGTTGGAAGCTATTAGGTCCAACATGGTGGAAGATTAGGCTTCCAGTAGATCTTGAGCCTCATACATGCTCATTTACTATTTTAGCATGCTAAATGACACAACCACAGGTGCCATGACAGTTCTGAGACTGACAATAAATGGCCAAAAATTAGTCAATGATCCAATTCCTGGAAATCCCTGCCCCTTCCCCAAAATAGTTGGAGTAATCCTCCCACTCATTAGCCTATGAAATTACCCAGCCCATAAAAACTAACCACCTTGGAATTCAGGGCTCCTCTCGCCTTATGAGATGGACCACATTCTGTCTATGGAATGTGTATCTCTTTCCATAAAGAGAGATCTTTCCATAAAGAGAGATGTCTTTCCATAAACCTGCTTTCACTTTACTATGGTCCACTCTTGAATTCTTTCTTGTGTGAAGCCAGGGACCTTCACTTAGCAAACTGACTTAGGAACTTGCCAGAGACCTGGGACATGACCCTCCTCTTGCACCCTATTTTCCTGCTCCATCTTTACAAAGGAAGAGGAAGAAAGTGGTCTTCTCTCCCTCCCTACTTTTCCTTTGATTATAAAAATGTAATCCTCTTAGTTCTCATGGCTGACCCCTCTTGCCTGCCCAGTTGTATCCTTTACAATCATTCTATATTAATAAATCTACTTCTTACCTATCACTTTGCCTCTCAGTGAATCCTTTCTGCATGGAGACATAAAGAACATGAGCTTCATTAATTCCTGAAATGAGTTGTGTGGTTTCAGTTGGAAGATTGTGGGTTTGACTCCCATCTGAGGTGTGACTGGCTTTGAGTTCCATCTGAGGTGTGGTTTCAGAATTAGAAGAAATAGAGAACTTAGCAGAAGAAATATGTGAAGTGATGGTGGCTTAAAAATTTCTAAAATTGATTACAAAAAACAGATCCAAGAAGTTCAGAGAACACTAGGCAGGATAAATATCAAAACACTGCATGTAGTCATAACACATTCAATCAGCAGAATATAACAGAAAGAAAAACTTGAAAGATGCCAAAGTGTGGGGGAAAATCATCAATAAAGAACAAAGGATAAGAATAACTTTATGCTTCTCATTAGAATCATATAAACAAAGAGAATAGAGTGAAATATAGAGTGGAATATTTAAAATCTTAAAAGAAAGAAACAACCAACTTAGAATTTTATATCCAATTAAATCATCCTTCAAAAGTAAAAGAAATATAAGATTTCTCAGATAAATAAAAAATGAAGAAATTCATTAGTAGCTAATCTGCCCTGAAAAAAATATTAAAAGAATTTCTTCAGGGAGAAGGAAAATGATAGTTTAGAAACTTGTATCTGAAGAATGAAAGAAAGAAAGAAAGAAAGAAAGAAAGAAAGAAAGAGGGAGGGAGGAAGGAAGGGAGGAAGGACGGAAGGAAGGAATAAATGTAAAATAAAAATATTTTTTATTCTTAATTGATCTGAAAGATAACTGTTTTTTTTTAAAGTAATACAATGAGTGATTATAGCATATGAATAAGTGAAATGAACAACTACAATTTATTAAGGATGGGAGATGCAAATTGGGAATACTCTCTTTAAGGTACCTATACTCCATGTGAAGTGATACAGTATTATTTGAAGGTGAAATTAGATTAGTTAAAATATATATTGGCAACTCTATGATAACTACTAAAAAACAAAGAGGTGTACCAATAAACAAAAAAAAGAAGCAAAATTGATATGATAAGAGAGGAGAGAAGTAGAATAATACAAAATGATAAAACTAGAAAAGGCAGAAAGAGAGGGAGAAAACAAAGAATAAATGCAACAAATAGAAAACAATTATATACATCATAAATATTAATCAAAATATACAAATAATCACATAAGTGTGAAATGTCTAAATATATCAATTAAGAAATAAGATCCAAGGACTTCCCTGGAAGTCCAGTGGTTAAGACCCCATGCTTCCAGTGCAGGGGGTATGGGTTTGATCACTGGTCAGGGAACTAGGATCCCGCATGCCATGTCATGAGCCGCCCCAAAAAATTGACCAATAAAAATCACATGATCACATTAAAAAAAAATAAGATCCAAGTATATGTTATCTACAAAGAACCCACTTTAAGTACACAGACACAAGTCAAAAGTAAAGGGATAAAGATATACCATGCTAACACTAATCAGAAAAAAGTTTGAATGATCATATTGTTTTCAAACCAGGAGACTTCTGAGATAGGAAAGTTATCAGGAAAAAAGGGATAGTTTACATAATCATGAAGGAGTTAATTTTTCAAGAAGACATATTAGTCCTAAATGTGTATGCACCTAAAAATACTGCCAAAATGTATGATGCAAAAACTGACAGAAATGAAAGGACAAATAGACAAAGACACTATTATAATTGCAGACTTCACTCCTCCTCTTTTAGTAAGATATATAAAGTAATAAATTAATGACATTAAAAATAATAATAAAATTAAATTTTTTAAAAAAATTCCAACTCAAAGTATAAAATAAATATCTTTAAGTCCACAGTGATATGAATAAATAATTGAATAATTGTGGGAGAAGAGACAAATCTCCCTTACAAAGAATTCAAAATTCTGTAGATATTCTGCCCTCAAGATTGTAGAACACAACTAGCCACTCCTTAAGTGTGGGCATTCCATAGTATCTTCTTCTCAAAGAGTACAGTATGGAAAGGGAGGGGAAAGAGTAACTTTCCAGTGGTGAAACCTCACAAATACTATCTCAACTAAGTGATTAATGTCAACATTAACAGAGATGTCATGTTGATAGTATGTATTTTTTTTTCATCCTACTGGGTGTGAAGTGGTGTCTCACTGTGGTTTTGATTTGCATTTCCTAATGACTAATGATGTTGACTCCAATTGACTCTTTTTTAAAAAATTTTATTTATATATTTATTTATTTTTGGCTGCACTGGGTCTTCTTTGCTGCGCATGGGCTTTTCTCTAGTTGCAGCGAGCGGGGACGACTCTTTGCTGTGGTGTGCGGGCTTCTCATTGCGGTGGCTTCTCTTGTTGCAGATCACTGGCTCTAAGCACACGGGCTTTCAGTAGTTGTGGCATGAGGGCTCAGTGGTTTTGTCTCATGGGTCCTAGAGCATTCAGGCTTCAGTAGTTGTGGCACACGGGCTTAGTTACTCCATGACATGTGGGATCTTCCTGGACAAGGGCTCGAACCCGTGTCCCCTGCATTGACAGGTGGATCCTTAACCACTGCACCACCAGAGAAGTCCTCCCATTGACTCTTGAACCCATGCCAATCAGATGGTCACTCCCACAGCTCCACAGATATTGCTCTTATCAAGTTCACTAAGGATATCCATGTTCCTAAAACCAATGGTCAATTCTCAGGCCTCCTGTTTCATGAGTCAGGAGTATCTGAGACAGTTGATTAGTCTCTCCTCTTTGAAATGCTTTCTTCATTTTGTCTTTCAAAATGCCATAATTGCCTTGCTTTCCCCCTCAGTTTTTTTTTTTTTCATGGTTTCTCTTAATGTTGTTGACTGTTTAACTTTGGAGAAACCTCTTCTTTTCCACTTCTCTTTTCCATCTATACTTATTTTCTCTGTGCATGAATACCTCATCCATGCTCCAAGCCTGGAGATGGGACTCTGAAACTTACATCTTCACATCTGACCTTGTCTCTAATTCCAGATTTGTATGCACAATTGCCTCCAAGACACTTCCACTTGGATACCTAGTAACTAGACCCACCTCCCAATCTGTCCTCCCCTTGCTCCTCCTTAAACCCTATGAAACCTGCTCCTCAAATTGTCTCCCTTATCTCAGTAAACAGAACTCCATTTTTCCAAGTGCTCAGGACCAAAAATGCTAGAACTGCACTGTCCATGTAACCATAACCATATGCAACTATTTAAGTATTTTTTAATTAATTCATTCATTCTTTGATTATCTCAATCAGTCACAACAACATTTAACAAATTCCTATTGAATTCCACACATTTTGCCAGGTTTACAAATACAGAAACTTTAAGAGGCAGAGCCTGCCTTCCAGGAGTTCTAAGTCAAATAAAACAAAGAGAATGTGAACCATAATTAATCATATTCAGACACATGCCTCTATGACTTCTGTTGTCACAGGGGGAGATGATTTAGATTTAAATTATTAAAGCTATAAAAGATTATAAATTCAGTTCCTCAGTTGCACTGGCCACATTTCATGAGCTTCGTCACGGCCATATGTGGCTTGTGACTAAATAGTGCAGGTCTACATAATTTCCATTAATGCAGAAGGTTCTACTGGACATTGATGCTGTCCTGACCATTGACCCCTGACCATTTTATTTCTGTCATACCAAACATTCTGTTCCATCAGCAAATCCCATAAATTCTACCTTCATGAAAGATTTAGAATGACTGCTCCTCACCTTCACTGCCATTGCTTTATCTCCAAGCTGCCTCTCTTTCCTCAATTAAAGTTGCTATCTCATGCCTGGATTACTGCAGCACCTAACAGTGATCCTTGCTTCCACCCTTGCCCCATACAGTTTGTTATCCATGCAGGAGCTGTGTAAATCAAATCAAATCATGACCTTCCTTGGCTCAAAACCCACCTACGATCTCACAGAGAAAAATCTAGACCTTGCAGTGGCCAAGGTCTGGCATGAACTGGTCCTCTCTGTTCTCTCTGACCTCACTGCAGATAGTTTGGAAGAGTACTGGTCATGTATTTTGTAGAAAGTCCCTCCATTTAGATTTTTATGAAGTTTTTCCTATGATTAGACTGGGGTTGTGTGTTTTGGGGAGGAAGATCTATTTTCATCACATCATATCAAGAGTACCTACTATCTGAGGGCTTGATCTTAGACTCCTGACTCTCTTTAATGTTTAGGTCATTATCTTTTATTTAATGAATGGCTCTATTTTACATCCATACTTTTCAGAGGGTTTTTCCTTCATAGAAGTTGATAATTTATAGGTATGGTATTTTCCCCATTTTGCTAATGAGCAATATAAACAAGATATATTTTTTTCAAAATTTATTTTTTTGCATACTATAAGCTTTCATGTTTCTTACAGAGTCTTTCCAGAAATCCTACAGTCATTTACAGAAGGAAACTCCCTGGAACTCCAAACTATGCTCACAAACACTGAATGCATACGGCATTAGTCACTTTACATCACTTCCTGCTTGAGCTGGAAATCTCAGGATAAATGACAGTTCTGCACTCACATCCTCTTCCCAGGATCAGTCTGAGTGGTTCAGATATGATGTGGAGGAGCTTTTAGACATCTCACTGCTCAGAGTCTGAAAGGCCAAGTTTGATGGGGCTTGTCCATGGCTAAAGAGACCATAATGTGACAATAAGATTTCTGTATCTTTGTAATGGTTTCCCAGACTTCTACCCTTGAAGCTGTTTTCCTTCCCCACTCTCTCAGGGGGTGGTTTATGTATCCCTCGGGTGTGGATAGTAAGCCTCAAAGGCATGTTGATAGGAGGGGCTCGATGAAGTCCAATTCACTGATGAGCAGTTTCCTGCTGTTGGGAATTGCATTTATGTGAACAACTCTTTTTTGGCCATGATGTGAAGAACTAAAATGGTGAAATCCTATCTGCTTCACAGATTGGATTCCATTTTCTTCTTTTCCATTATTATGAGTAAAGAAAAGGAGAGTGGGAATGATGTTTTCTTCTAACTTTTCCTTTAGAAGAACATATTAAAATATAAATATTTTAATATTTATCTCCTGTATAAATGGAGTCACTAATGTCTACCTAGATTCTAGAAACCTTCTTCTCACCATTTCCTTTCAGTTCCAGGCAAGTTCTCATTTAGAATTTAGTGTGTGTGTATGTGTGTGTGGAGGGCATAAATGTGTATGGGCATCTGTGTGTAACTCTGTGTGTGTGTGTGTTGAGGGATACTGAGTAATGTTGTTTCCCTTCTTTTGCCTAGGAATAATTGGTGTCAGCTTATGGGGGGAGAGTTTTTTTGTGTGTGCTATTTTTCAGAAGTAGATATTTGAAATGATTGTATTCAGATTGCTGACTTTCCCTACCAACCCTCTGCAAAAAAAAAAAAAAAAAAAACAACTCATGCAACAATGCTCTGTATTTTAATTACTTGTTTTTCCCTCTTGAAGTATGTTATTTTTAAGGTCATCAATTTACAGTAGGAAAATTCCTTGAAAACATTGGGATAAAATGGAAAGCTGTGTCTAAAGTTAGGTCCATGTAACTTGATTATATCACAAAGTAAAAGCAAAGAGCTGAATAATGATGAATATAAAATTGTCCTCCAGGGCCCTAGGCATCATGAGGGATTAACAGAAGTCCCCTTCCTATGATATGCGGTAAATGAAAGAGACAGAATATGATTCAGTGATAAACAAAAATAGCAGAGTGAGCAAGACAATGAGAAAGAGTTGTGCATATACAGCAGATCATAAGGTCAGAGAATTTTAAGTGCTAACAGATTTACTCCTGCATATTCCATCAGTGGGATAAGCTTTGTCCTTTCAGTCTCAGTGACACTTTGAAGGTCTTTGCATTCATTAAATTTTTATATACTGCATTTTTTACTCCTTTTATTTTATTTTCAACACACTATAAAGGAAGAAGTTTATTGATACATTGCCCAATAAATACAAATCTGTTGCAACAAAATGTATACATTTTATTAGCATTTGTGTTAGTTCAAAATATCAATTCATCCATAGACGTTCACTTCCAGTGTTAAACAAATGATATATATTAAAGGGAAAGCTCCCTTTTTACAAGAGAAAAATTGTTAGAAAAATGACTAAATTTCAAAATGAGAAATTGATTATGATCAATTTCTGTTTCAAAATCACCAGGTTAAAAAAAAAGAAAAATCACCAGGTAAAATTCCAATGCCTAATGATGTATTTTAGGAACAAGCCAAGGTTGGTCATTAAGACATAGAAACATTAAACTAATATTTACAAATGGAGTTAACTATGTTTAATTCCAAGGAAATGAGTCCTGTGATCAGGACAAAGCCCATTCTGACTCTGTAAACAGATATTAACATTGCCCTTGTCAGAGCCCCCTTACATTCTGGAAGAAAAGTAAACAACTCCAGGGGTAATGAGGACTCCAAATGTGTCATTCCTCAAAAGTGAAAGGCAGTCCTCCCACTTTCCCTTGAGACATTTCTTTCCCAATTTGGGGATTTTTCAATTACTGTTCTGGATGGCACACATGATCTGCTTGCATGTATGCCAAATACCTCTCCTGGGTTTCTGCAAGAGTAGTTAATCTACCTAACAGCATTTTGATTAGACAAAAAGATCATCTGATCCTATCTGGGGACAAGAAAGTGGTATGAACAAAGGCTCTGCTTATGTCTCTTTTTCTAAATGATTTCCCAATTTGTAGAAGGATACTTGATAGCATAGTCTCTGCTAAGGAGCTCTCTGCTGTGACTCTCTACTCTTCCAGGTTAAAGGCATACAAAGCTTTCTGCAGTCCATTTGCCACTGTCTTCTGAATACCTTAAAAAATGGTATTAAAGTTCAGGAAAAGTAAATTTTGACTGTACATAGTTAAATAAGTAGGGTTTATAGCAGAAAAAAAAAGATTAAGAATAAATTCTGGCTTAGTAGGGCTATTAGTAAGAGGGAAAATCAAGAAAAGTCTACAATTTTTTCTCTAGGAGTTATTATAACTCTGAACAAGAGAGCCAAAAAGCTGCTGGAAAGGATTATAGCTTTCATCACTTAAAGGTATTAGTTACAAATTGGATTAGCTCTCCTTATCAGTTTTGGATTGAAAAATACCCTTGTAATGTCATAGCCCTCCATAATGAAGTGCCCTGTTAATACCTATCAGTGGTTTGTCAGAAATAAATCTTTGAAGAGTGAAAAATGATAGTGGCCATATTTCCCAAACTAAACATAATGAATCAAACTCTGAAAAAATGCAAATTCTTATTTTTAAATTTACCTACAAATAAATGTGTGTTATTAATGGCTTCAATTTGTTCAGTCCTCTCTGTGTCCTTCCATACGGACTCTGGGCTTGGCCATATGACTTGCTTTCCACCAACTTCCACCAACAGGATGGAAACAAAGACTTGATAAACACTTTTTCATTGGGTTTTCTCTCTTACTTTCTATTGGAACCCTACTACCAGGTGAGGGAGACTATGAAAATCTGCTGAGGCTGTATGGTGGGAGTAGAGATGCTTCGTTAGCAGTCAGCCAGCCCTAAACCAACACAGCCAGCTGTCAACAGACTCATGAGTGAGCCCAGATAAGATCAGCCAAGTCTATTCTAGGGCTACAGGGTGGCCCATCTGAACCAAGCATGCATTGCTGACAGGAAAAATGTGGGCAAAATAAGTTGTTCTAAATTTGGGAACAATTTGTTACATAAAAAAAACTAGCTGATACATTACCATTTAAGAATGTTCCTAAAATATTTGACTTTGTTATTTTTAGTCATCCTAAAATCCTAGAATGTAACAGTGGGAAACACTTCACCCCTTGACTTTCTACATAAGGAAAGTGTGTTACAGAGATATGAAATGACTTATTTAAAGTCCCACAACTAGTTAGTGACAGCATGGAAGCCTTGTTCCCTGGCTCTCCCCTAAGTGATCTCCCTACTAGATGATTATTGTGCTTTCTTTTGTTTATGAAAAAGATGTCATTTTCCTCACAGTATGGGTGCTGGAGTTATCTCATTAACAATTAAAATGGAATGTGCTGCACATATTCACCTGTACCATGCCATGTCCTCCTGTGATAAGTTCCCAACCTATCCCTGGTTACAGTGAGTGGTTTGCCTGTGTCTGTGGTGCACATAGAGATATGTCCCCCACCCCCTATCTTGAACTCATTGTCTCTCTGGTCCTGAAAAGCAAGCAGTTTCTAACCAGCTGTTATATGGCAGCTACTAGGCTGGTTATCCATACTTAACATAGAGTTTGTAAGGAGACAATGAGTTCAAATAGGTTTAGACAGTAGGCAGCATAAACTGCATGTTCATTTAAGTTCCCCTTGCCCCAAAATCCCATGGGGGTGATGTAGAGGCAGGAACTGGTGGATACTATGCATACAAGTATTTGTTTCACAGCGGAGGGACACTGAGCTTAGGAAACTCCCAATCTTTTATAGAAATTATTAGCAAAATTGGCCAAACTTTGTCCTTCAAGGAAAGCATTATTTTTATTATCTTTGTCAGGAAACAAACGTACCCTCCGACCTGGAGGGAGACTCTACCTATAGATTCCAGGGATATCTGTTATGCCAACAACCTTGAAAAAAGTTGCCAATATCTTTTGCTCAGAAGATGTGGAAAAATGCCAGATCCATGGAGAATTGTCTCCCAATAACCACATGGGTTTGATCTTGGAGAGACAGCAGCAAGTGGTGGCTTGAAGTGAGATCTTAGTTCCCTGCCCAGGAATTGGACCTGGGTAGCCTGGCTGAAAACAAGGAATCCTAGCTGTTAGTCCACCAGGGGCTAAAGGCTAGAAGAAAAGGTGCCCTGGCTCTTGCCCCATTTGAAAAATGAATTTCTCAAGGAGGCAAAAACTGTAAAAACAGGTACAAAGTTTATTATTAGAGACACAGCACAACACTTGGGAGAGAACACAGAGAAATAGTTTGTTTATTTAAGACAGAAACAAGGCAGAAATACACACCCAGAGAGAAAGGGTGTGGGCATCCTTCCTAATGAGGAGGAGCACAGTCAAGAGATGGTTAAATCATTTATATAGGGCAGTTCTTCCAGGTCTTTATTTACCTTTCACCAATTATCTCATTTTTTTTATTTTCCACACCTGACCTTCCCTAGGACCCTCCCCAATATGCGTGTGCAAATTTCTGCCAAGATGGATTCCAGCACAGAGGCCTGTGGAAGGTTTGAGAACATTTATTATGGGGCGACACCCTCTCCCTCTTTGACCCCTGAGGAACCTTCCTGCACATGTGAAGTCTGGGAGATTTTCTTGACCTCAGGAGTAGTCATCTTATCTCTTTACTGTAGCAGAGCTCAGCTTTTGCCATTTTTTCCTTGGAGTGTCTAGGGAAAACAAAGCTCCAATTTACTCTACTTGACAAACTCCAGCTGCTCAGCCCAGGGACCCATCTATCTCCTACCTCAGGTTCAGCTCACCTTCACCTCTTGTCTGTTTTCTTGCAATAGTCTCTGACGAATCATTTTTTCCATTCTTATTTGATTCATACCCACTCTCCATAGTTGGTAGAACTAACTTTTTATAACAAATCTTATCCTAACACTGCTCTTCACTGCAGTGACAAAACCCCCATCTTACATTATTATATGGAGCAGCCTCTGTCCTGCTCACCAGTGTCATCTGTGGCTATAATGATCTTGTTGCTCTCTGAATTCCTGAGCCACTTTGTGTTTTTCTTGTTTCCTCAAACCCACTGATTTGTTTTTCATTCAAGGACATTGCACATGTTAGTTCTTGGAATACTAACCCCTATACTTAATCACACATACTTCTCCCTACCACCTCACCAGCCTTCTGGTGGCTTCCTACTTCTTAACCAATAGGTGTCATCTCAGAACCTAGAATTGGATTGGCTACTAGTTTCATTATACTCACTGGTTTTGTTCATTATTTTAAAAACAGCTTTACTGAAATAAAATTTATATACACCAAAATTCACCCACAAAAAGTGGACGATTCAATGGAATTACAAAACCTTTACTGCAATCAATTCTAGAACATTTTCACCATTCCAGTGGTTTTATCCTTAACACTTGAAGAATTTGTAATGATATACTTTAGTTTGCATGTTTATTTTTTGTCTCCCTCACTACAGGCTCCAGGAGGACAGGGATGAGGTCTCTATTCACTACAGCATATCCAGCACAATCATAGAATCTAGCACATAATAGACACAAATATTTACTGGTTGAATGTGAAGAGTGATCTTGGGAGAAGAGTCTTCTACATAGAGAGAGCAGTATGATTAAAGGCCCCAGAAGGGAAATAATATGACAAGTTTAAAGAACTGAAAGAAACTGGAGTCGCTTGAAGAAGAGAGCAAAGGAGTAATGGTATTAAGATAAGGCTGTTGAGGCAGGCAAGGGCTTTGCAAGGTTTTGATAAGAATTTCATTTTAATAACTATGTCTAGCCCACTTTGTTTTCTGCTTGAGGTTTACTGAAAATCCCTTGTCTAGATCAAAGAATTGGTATTTGAGTTCCTTCTCCAACTATTTGAGTGTTTGAAGATTCCCAGAGTTTACATAAGTGCTGAAGTACTGCTGGGATGTATCCTCACATGATACAGGCTGATCTTTGGGCAATGTCTCAAGCATAGATTTTGCCATAATCTTACTTAAACCATGTTAGAAAATGTTCTATTGAATCAATGTCAAGCTTATGCACATATGGGCCCTTTAGTCTGGCTACTACTCCTGAGTACTTACTTAATGCTACTCTCCTTCCCACCAAAGCCAAATCTGGAACAGGTGTCAAGATAGGACTTTGGAATTCAATCATCTGGACAACAAATCCTTGTCATGCCCTGGCCTCTGCTGAACCTCCACATCTTTCTTCCTTAAGATTCCTGCCACCTCTAGTAAAAGCTTCGAATATAAAGGTGTTCCTTCAACTCCTATTTTCCATAATAGCGCCTATGGCCCATCTGAAAAGGCATACAAATTATCAGTCATATTATGGGTCAACTTCTCCTTACCCGTCCACAAGGACATTGGGTTTTTTCTTATTACAACAGTGAAAAACAAGACACAAATTACTTTCTCAACCTGTCACACTAGTTAATCTTTGTTTCTACTGAAATTTTACGTTAAGGGCAATGAGAAGAAAGATCAGTGAGGTGTTTTAAAGCACCATGGGAAGTGATTGTCAAAAGAAAAGTATTCAAATCTGGACTTTTTAGATCTCTGAGGCTGGATTGCAGGAGACAGAGACTGAATATTAAGTAACCATTTCAATATGAAAACAAGATATTGTTGTCAGCTTTGTTCTTGGGAGTGGTGGTGAAAATAAGGAGAACAAACTCAGAAAAATATTTAGAAAGTAAAACTGACTGGACACAATGAGATGAGGGAAATGGTAGAGCAGGAAGAGTCACAGATGATGGCAAGGTTTCTGACTTGCATGACTGAATGAATGGTGCTATTATTTATCAGAATGGGACCTGGGTGGAAAAACAGGTTTAGTCTACGAGGAGGATTAATTCAGTTTAATCAAAAATGCTTGTGTGATATCCAGAGATTGCCAAGTAGAAGGTGGGTTTTATAGATCTAAAACTCAGAGGAAAGATCTAGGCTGAAGATATTAAGTTGAGAACTAGTAGCCTCTTTTCTGTCCCTAACTTACTTGACATCTCAGCATCTTTAAACAGAACAGAAAATTCTTTCTTAAAATAGTTTGTTACTTGGCTTTTATGATACTTCAATCTCTGGTTATCTCCCTGTATCACTGGTCATTCCCTCCTTGTCTCTTTTGCTGCTAACTACTTCTCTTTTCAACCTTTAAATGTTGGATTTGGTATTGGGCCAATTTTTCTTCTCCATTAAATCTCCCTTGCCAAGTAATTGCTTGTATTATTCTCCCAGTGGCTTTCATATTTACATCTTTAGTCAGATTCTTTCCCCCCAAATCCAGATTGAGATTAACATGTTCAAAACAGAATTCTTCCCTAACATTCCCCTTCTCAGTAAATGGTACCATCATCTACCCAGTTGCTCACGTCAAGAATAAAGTTGAGGTCAAACACTTAAATCATAATAAAGTCCTTTTGACTCCACATCCAAAATACTCTGAAATATGGCTACTTGTATTTTTACTCAAGCCACCATTTGATTTCTCTGGGATCATTGCAATAGCCTCTTAAATCTCTCCCTGCTTCATACCCCACTCTATTTCTTTCCATTTTCTACACGGTAACCATTTACATTTGATCTTCAAATGTAAATTAGATGTCATTACCCTGCTCAACACACTCCTTTGAATCCCTATCACACTAAGTATCAAACCTTGTTTATAAACCCATTTGAACAGGCCGCAGGCAATCTATTGAAACTCAACTACTACTTTTTTTTTTTTTTTTTTTTTTTTTTTTTTTTTTAACATCTTTATTGGGGTATAATTACTTTACAATGGTGTGTTAGTTTCTGCTTTATAACAAAGTGAATCAGTTATACATATACATATGTTCCCATATCTCTTCCCTCTTGCGTCTCCCTCCCTCCCACCCTCCCTATCCCACCCCTCCAGGCTGTCACAGAGCACCGAGCCAATATCCCCGTGCCATGCGGCTGCTTCCCTCTAGCTATCTACCTTACTACGTTTGTTAGTGTGTATATGTCCATGACTCTCTCTCGCCCCGTCACAGCTCACCCTTCCCCCTCCCCATAACCTCAAGTCCGTTCTCTAGGAGGTCTGCGTCTTTATTCCTGCCTTACCCCTAGGTTCTTCATGACACATTTTTTTTTTCTTAAATTCCATATATATGTGTTAGCATACTGTATTTGTCTTTTTCGTTCTGACTTACTTCACTGTGTATGACAGACTCTAGGTCTATCCACCTCATTACAAATAGCTCAATTTTGTTTCTTTTTATGGCTGAGTAATATTCCATTGTATATATGTGCCACATCTTCTTTATCCATTCATCCGATGATGGGCACTTAGGTTGTTTCCATCTCCGGGCTATTGTAAATAGAGCTGCGATGAACATTTTGGTACATGACTCTTTTTGAATTTCGGTTTTCTCAGGGTATATGCCCAGTAGTGGGATTGCTGGGTCATAAGGTAGTTCTATTTGTAGTTTTTTAAGGAACCTCCATACTGTTCTCCATAGTGGCTGAACCAATTCACATTCCCACCAGCAGTGCAAGAGGGTTCCCTTTTCTCCACACCCTCTCCAGCATTTATTGTTTCTAGATTTATTGATGATGGCCATTCTGACTGGTGTGAGATGATATCTCATTGTAGTTTTGATTTGCATTTCTCTAATGATTAATGATGTTGAGCATTCTTTCATGTGTTTGTTGGCAGTCTGTATATCTTCTTTGGAGAAATGTCTATTTAGGTCTTCTGCCCATTTTTGGATTGGGTTGTTTGTTTTTTTGTTGTTGAGCTGCATGAGCTGCTTGTAAATTTTGGAGATTAATCCTTTGTCAGTTGCTTCATTTGCAAATATTTTCTCCCATTCTGAGGGTTGTCTTTTGGTCTTGTTTATGGTTTCCTTTGCTGTGCAAAAGCTTTGAAGTTTCATTAGGTCCCATTTGTTTATTTTTGTTTTTATTTCCATTACTCTAGGGGGTGGGTCAGAAAGAATCTTGCTGTGATTTATGTCATAGAGTGTTCTGCCTATGTTTTCCTCTAATAGTTTGATAGTTTCTGGCCTTATATTTAGGTCTTTAATCCATTTTGAGCTTATTTTTGTGTATGGTGTTAGGGAGTGTTCTAATTTCATTCTTTTACATGTACCTGTCCAGTTTTCCCAGCACCATTTATTGAAGAGGCTGTCCTTTTTCCACTGTACATTCCTGCCACCTTTATCAAAGATAAGGTGTCCATATGTGCATGGGTTTATCTCTGGGCTTTCTATCCTGTTCCATTGATCTATCTTTCTGTTTTTGTGCCAGTACCATACTGTCTTGATAACTGTAGCTTTGTAGTATAGTCTGAAGTCAGGGAGCCTGATTCCTCCAGTTCCTTTTTTTGTTCTCAAGATTGCTTTGGCTATTCGGGGTCTTTTGTGTTTCCATACAAATTGTGAAATTTTTTGTTCTAGTTCTGTGAAAAATGCCAGTGGTAGTTTGATAGGGATTGCATTGAATCTATAGATTGCTTTGGGTAGTAGAGTCATTTTCACAATGTTGATTCTTCCAATCCAAGAACATGGTATATGTCTCCATCTATTTGTATCATCTTTAATTTCTTTCATCAGTGTCTTATAGTTTTCTGCATACAGGTCTTTTGTCTCCTTAGGTAGGTTTATTCCTAGATATTTTATTCTTTTTGTTGCAATGGTAAATGGGAGTGTTTTCTTGATTTCACTTTCAGATTTTTCATCATTAGTATATAGGAATGCCAGAGATTTCTGTGCATTAATTTTGTATCCTGCTACTTTACCAAATTCATTGATTAGCTCTAGTAGTTTTCTGGTAGCATCTTTAGGATTCTCTATGTATAGGATCATGTCATCTGCAAACAGTGACAGCTTTACTTCTTCTTTTCCGATTTGTATTCCTTTTATTTCCTTCTCTTCTCTGATTGCTGTGGCTAAAACTTCCAAAACTATGTTGAATAAGAGTGGTGAGAGTGGGCACCCTTGTCTTGTTCCTGATCTTAGTGGAAATGCTTTCAGTTTTTCACCATTGAGGATGATGTTTGCTGTGGGCTTGTCGTATATGGCCTTTATTATGTTGAGGAAAGTTCCCTCTATGCCTACTTTCTGCAGGGTTTTTATCATAAATGGGTGTTGAATTTTGTCAAAAGCTTTCTCTGCATCTATTGAGATGATCATATGGTTTTTCTCCTTCAGTTTGTTAATATGGTTTATCACATTGATAGATTTGCGTATATTGAAGAATCCTTGCATTCCTGGAACAAACCCCACCTGATCATGGTGTATGATCCTTTTAATGTGCTGTTGGATTCTGTTTGCTAGTATTTTGTTGAGGATTTTTGCATCTATGTTCATCAGTGATATTGGTCTGTAGTTTTCTTTCTTTGTGACATCCTTGCCTGGTTTTGGTATCAAGGTGATGGTGGCCTCGTAGAATGAGTTTGGGAGTGTTCCTCCCTCTGCTATATTTTGGAAGAGTTTGAGAAGGATAGGTGTTAGCTCTTCTCTAAATGTTTGATAGAATTCGCCTGTGAAGCCATCTGGTCCTGGGCTTTTCTTTGTTGGAAGATTTTTAATCACAGTTTCAATTTCAGTGCTTGTGATTGGTCTGTTCATATTTTCTATTTCTTCCTGATTCAGTCTTGGCAGGTTGTGCATTTCTAAGAATTTGTCCATTTCTTCCAGATTGTCCATTTTATTGGCATAGAGTTGCTTGTAGTAATCTCTCATGATCTCTTTTATTTCTGCAGTGTCAGTTGTTACCTCTCCTTTTTCATTTCTAATTCTATTGATTTGAGTCTTCTCCCTTTTTTTCTTGATAAGTCTGGCTAGTGGTTTATCTATTTTGTTTATCTTCTCAAAGAACCAGCTTTTAGTTTCATTGATCTTTGCTATTGTTTCCTTCATTTCTTTTTCATTTATTTCTGATCTGATTTTTACGATTTCTTTCCTTCTGCTAGCTTTGGGGTTTTTTTGTTCTTCTTTCTCTAATTGCTTGAGGTGCAAGGTTAGGTTGTTTATTCTAGATGTTTCCTGCTTCTTAAGGTGGGCTTGTATTGCTATAAACTTCCCCCTTAGAACTGCTTTTGCTGCATCCCACAGGTTTTGGGTCGTTGTGTCTCCATTGTCATTTGTTTCTAGGTATTTTTTGATTTCCTCTTTGATTTCTTCAGTGATCACTTCATTATTAAGTAGTGTATTGTTTAACCTCCATGTGTTTGTATTTTTTACAGATCTTTTCCTGTAATTGATATCTAGTCTCATGGCGTTGTGGTCAGAAAAGATACTTGATACAATTTCAATTTTTTTAAATTTGCCAAGGCTTGATTTGTGACCCAAGATATGATCTATCCTGGAGAATGTTCCGTGAGCACTTGAGAAAAATGTGTATTCTGTTGTTTTTGGATGGAGTGTCCTATAAATATCAATTAAGTCCATCTTGTTTAATGTATCATTTAAAGCTTGTGTTTCCTTATTTATTTTCATTTTGGATGATCTGTCCATGGGTGAAAGTGGGGTGTTTAAGTCCCCTACTATGAATGTGTTACTGTCAATTTCCCCTTTTATGGCTGTTAGAATTTGCCTTATGTATTGAGGTGCTCCTATGTTGGGTGCATAAATATTTACAATTGTTATATCTTCTTCTTGGATCGATCCCTTGATCATTATGTAGTGTCCTTCTTTGTCTCTTTTAATAGTGCTTATTTTAAAGTCTATTTTGTCTGATATGAGAATTGCTACTCCAGCTTTCTTTTGGTTTCCATTTGCATGGAATATCTTTTTCCATCCCCTTACTTT
Organism: Delphinus delphis; assembly: GCF_949987515.2. Taxonomy (NCBI): domain Eukaryota; kingdom Metazoa; phylum Chordata; class Mammalia; order Artiodactyla; family Delphinidae; genus Delphinus; species Delphinus delphis. The sequence continues at coordinate 57,591,981 of NC_082695.1, forward strand.
TAGTCTGTATGTGTCTCTAGGTCTGAAGTGGGTCTCTTGTAGACAGCATATGTAAGGGTCTTGTTTTTGTATCCATTCAGCTAATCTGTGTCTTTTGGTGGGAGCATTTAGTCCATTTACATTTAAGGTAATTATCGATATGTATGTTCCTATTCCCATTTTCTATATTGTTTTGGGTTCGTTATTATAGGTCTTTTCCTCCTCTTGTGTTTCTTGCCTAGAGAAGATCCTTTAGCATTTGTTGTAAAGCTGGTTTGGTGGTGCTGAACTCTCTCAGCTTTTGCTTGTCTGTAAAGGTTTTTATTTCTCCATCAAATCTGAATGAGATCCTTGCTGGGTAGAGTAGTCTTGGTTGCAGGTTTTTCTCCTTCATCACTTTCAGTATGTCCTGCCACTCCCTTCTGGCTTGTAGGGTTTCTGCTGAAAGATCAGCTGTTAACCTTATGGGGATTCCCTTATGTGTTATTTGTTGTTTTTCCCTTGCTGCTTTTAATATGCTTTCTTTGTATTTAATTTTTGACAGTTTGATTAATATGTGTCTTGGCGTATTTCTCCTTGTATTTATCCTGTATGGGACTCTCTGTGCTTCCTGGACTTGATTAACTATTTCCTTTCCCATATTAGGGAAGTTTTCAACTATAATCTCTTCAAATATTTTCTCAGTCCCTTTCTTTTTCTCTTCTTCTTCTGGAACCCCTATAATTCGAATGTTGGTGCGTTTAATGTTGTCCCAGAGGTCTCTGAGACTGTCCTCAGTTCTTTTCATTCTTTTTTCTTTATTCTGCTCTGCAGTAGTTATTTCCACTATTTTATCTTCCAGGTCACTTATCCGTTCTTCTGCCTCAGTTATTCTGCTATTGATCCCATCTAGAGTATTTTTAATTTCATTTATTGTGTTGTTCATCATTGCTTGTTTCATCTTTAGTTCTTCTAGGTCCTTGTTAACTGATTCTTGCATTTTGTCCATTCTATTGTCCATTCTATCTCCAAGATTTCGGATCAACCTTACTATCATTATTCTGAATTCTTTTTCAGGTAGACTGCCTATTTCCTCTTCATTTGTTAGGTCTGGTGCATTTTTATCTTGCTCCTTTATCTGCTGTGTGTTTTTCTGTTTTCTCATTTTGCTTATCTTACTGTGTTTGGGGTCTCCTTTTTGCAGGCTGCAGGTTCGTAGTTCCTCCTGTTTTTGATGTCTGTCTCCAGTGGCTAAGGTTGGTTCAGTGGGTTGTGTAGGCTTCCTGGTGGAGGGGACTAGTGCCTGTTTGTGGTGGAAGAGGCTGGATCTTGTCTCTCTAGTGGGCAGGTTCACGTCTGGTGGTGTGTTTTGGGGTGTCTGTGGCCTTATTATGATTTTAGGCAGCCTCTCTGCTAATGGGTGGGGTTGTGTTCCTGTTTTGCTAGTTGTTTGGCACAGGTTGTCCAGCACTGTGGCTTGCTGGTCGTTGAGTGAAGCTGGGTGCTGGTGTTAAGATGGAGGTCTCTGGGAGATTTTCGCCGTTTGATATTATCTGGATCTGGGAGGTCTCTTGTGAACCAGTGTCTTGAAGTTGACTCTCCTACCTCAGAGGGAGAGCCCTGCCTCCTGGCTGGAGCACCAAGAGCCTTTCATCCACACGGCTCAGAATAAAAGGGAGAAAAAGTAGAGGGAATTAGTAGACGTATGAGGAAAGAAAGAAGGAAAGGAGGGAAGGAAGGAAGGAAGGAAGGAAGAAAGAAAGAAAGAAGCAAAGAAGGAAAGAAGGCAAGAAGGAATGAAAGGAGGGAGGAAGGAAGGAGGGAAAGAAGGAAAAACAAAAAGAAAGAAGATACAGTAAAAATAAAATAAAGTATAATAAAGTTATTGAATTAAAAAATTCTTAATTAGAAAAAAAAAAAAAAAAAAAGGACGGATAGAACCTTAGGACAAATGTTGGAAGCAAAGCTGTACAGACAAAGTCTTACACAGAAGCGTACACATACACCCTCACAAAAAGAGGTAAAGGGGGAAAAATCATAAATCTTGCTGTCAGAGACCACCTCCTCAATTTGGGATGATTCGTTGTCTAAAGGAGGGAAGGAAGGAGGGAAGGAAGGAAGGAAGGAAGGAAGAAAGAAAGAAGCAAGGAAGGAAAGAAGGCAAGAAGGAACAAAAGGAGGGAGGGAGGAAGGAAGGAAGGAGGGAAAGAAGGGAAAACAGAAAGAAGATACAGTAAAAATAAAATAGAGTATAATAAAGTTATTGAATTAAAAAATTCTTAATTAGAAAAAAAAAAAGGGACGGATAGAACCTTAGGACAAATGTTGGAAGCAAAGCTATACAGACAAAGTCTTACACAGAAGCGTACACATACACCCTCACAAAAAGAGGTAAAGGGGGAAAAATCATAAATCTTGCTGTCAGAGACCACCTCCTCAATTTGGGATGATTCGTTGTCTAAAGGAGGGAAGGAAGGAAGGAAAGAAAGAAAGAAAGAAAGGACGAAGGTAAAGTATAATAACATTCTTAAAATTAAAATTGATTATTAAGAAAAAAAATTTTAAGAAAAAACCATGGACGGATAGAACCTAGGACAAATGGTGGAAGCAAGACTATACAGACAAGATCTCACACAGAAGCATACACATACACATTCACAAAAAGAGGAATAGGGAGAAAAATCATAGATCTTGCTCCCAAAGTCCACCTCCTTAATTTGGGATGATTGGCTGTCTATTCATGTATTCCACAGATGCAGGGTACATCAAGTTGATTGTGGAGCTTTAATCCGCTGCTTCTGAGGCTGCTGGGAGAGATTTCCCTTTCTCTTCTTTGTTCTCACAGCTCCCAGGGGCTCAGCTTTGGATTTGGCCCTGCCTCTGCGTGTAGGTCGCTGGAGGGCGTCTGTTTTTTGCTCAGACAGGACGGGGTTAAAGGAGCCGCTGATTCGGGGGTTCTGGCATACGGAGGCCGGCGGCGGGGAGGGAGGGGCACGGAATGCGGGGCGGGCCTGCGGCGGCAAAGTCCGGCGTGACTCTGCACCAGCCCGAGTCCCGCCGTGCGCTCTCCCGGGGAAGTCGTCTCCGGGTCCCGGGAACCCGGCAGTGGCGGGCTGCACAGGCTCCGCGGAAGAGGGGAGTGGAGAGCGACCTGCGCTCGCGCACAGGCCCCTTGGTGGCGGCAGCAGCAGCCCCAACGTCTCCCGCCCGCCTTGGGGTCCGCGCCTCCAGCCGCGGCTTGCGCCCGTCTCTGGAGTCAGCGCCCTCAGCCGCGGCTCGCGCCCGTCTCTGGGGTCCGCGCCCTCAGCCGCGGCTCGCGCCCGTCTCTGGGGTCTGCGCCCTCAGCCGCGGCTCGCGCCCGTCTCTGGGGTCCGCGCCCTCAGCCGCGGCTCGCGCCCGTCTCTGGGGTCCGCGCTTTCAGCCGCGGCTCGCGCCCGTCTCTGGGATCCGCGCTTTCAGCCGCGGCTCGCGCCCGTCTCTGGGGTCCGCGCTTTCAGCCGCGGCTCGCGCCCGTCACTGGGGTTCGCGCTTTTAGCCGCGGCTCGCGCCCGTCTCTGGAGTTCCTTTAAGCAGCGTTCTTAAACCCCTCTCCTCACGCACCAGGAAACAAAGAGGGAAGAAAAAGTCTCTTGCCTCTTAGGCAGGTGCCGGCTTTTCCCCGGACTCCCTCCCGGCTAGCTGTGGTGCACTAACCCCTTCAGGCTATGTTCAAGCCGCCAACCCCAGTCCTCTCCCTGCGCTCCGTCCGAAACCGAAACCCTAGCCTCAGAGCCTCAGCTCGCAGCCCCGCCCGTCCCGGCAGGTGAGCAGACAAGCCTCTCGGGCTGGTGAGTGCCGGTCGGCACCGATCCTCTGTGCGGGAATCTCCCCGCTTTGCCCTCCGCACCCGTTGCTGTGCACTCCTCCGCGGCTTCGAAGCTCCCCCCTCCGCCTCCCGCAGTCTCCGCCCGCGAAGGGGCTTCCTAGTGTGTGGAAACTTTTCCTCCTTCACAGCTCCCTCCCACTGGTGCAGGTGCCGTCCCTATTCTTTTGTCTCTGTTTATTCTTTTTTCCTTTTGCCCTACCCAGGTACGTGGGGAGTTTCTTGCCTTTTGGGAGGTCTGAGGTCTTCTGCCAGCCTTCAGTAGGTGTTCTGCAGGAGTTGTTCCACGTGTAGATGTATTTCTGGTGTATCTGTGGAGAGGAAGGTGATCTCCGCGTCTTACTCTTCCGCCATCTTCCTCTGACTGATTTTTATGTTTTGCAAGAAGCTCAACAGTATTGACATCTTGAGCCAGATGATGCTTTTTTTTTTGGACTGGAGACTGGGGGACACCACTGCTTCTCCCTCTTAGATGCCTCCCCAGATGTGAAAAACAAAAATGTCTCCAGACATTAATCAATGACCTTCTTGCTGTTCCTTTACATCCATGGTACTCGATGAGCGTCCATTGCCTGAGATGGAGGAGGCTGTCAGCCACCAGACCGGGGCTGAGGGACGTGTTCAGGTGTCTCCTTATCAGAAACGTCTTTCTTGACTAGTCTTATTGTAGCCTTTATCACCACCTCATGTCCCTCTGATTCGCCTTCAATGAATCATTCATGCTGCTGCTTGCGGGTCACAGCCTTCCCCATTCCGGTGCCTCATCACCTTTGTAGGAGTCAAGGAGTCCAGCGGAGAAGTTTCAGCACACCACCAAAGCAAAAAAACCCCCGAAGGAAGGTCCCAGAGCTACACCCCACCGTGTGAGGCAGACTGCGAGCCTCAACTACTACTTTTACCATCTTTTTTTCTCTATAATTCAGCCACACTTGCTTTCTCCAAACCCTATTCTTCAAATGCATCATTTGCTTCCTCCTAAGTGCCTTTGCACTAGTTGTTTCCTCTGAGGGATAACTCTTTGCATATATTGCTTTTCTTATCATTCCTGTCTTAGATGAAACATCACAAACTCTGTGAGTCTTTTCCTGATTACCCAACTTAGAGTAAACCTAGAGTAAAATCCTTGTTTCTTCCTGTCATATTAACATATTTTATTTAATCACATCTTCTTTATTTAAGTTTTATTGTTTGCCCTCCCCTAAATTTTAAGCACTTTTATTTTTTTATTTATTTTTTAATTTCAAATACATAATTTTTATGTACTTTTTTTTAACATCTTTACTGGGGTAAAATTGCTTTACAATGCTGTGTTAGTTTCTGCTTTATAACAAAGTGAATCAGTTATACATATACATATGTTCCCATATCTCTTACCTCTTGTGTCTCCCTCCCTCCCACCCTCCCTATCCAACCCCTCCAGGCGGTCACAAAGCACCAAGCCGATATCCCTGTGCCATATGGCTGCTTCCCACTAGCTATCTACCTTACGTTTTTTAGTGTATATATGTCCATGCAAGTCCGTTCTCTAGTAGGTCTGTGTCTTTATTCCTGTCTTACCCCTAGGTTCTTCATGACATTTTTTTTTCTTAAATTCCATATATATGTGTTAGCATATGATATTTGTCTTTTTCTTTCTGACTTACTTCACTCTGTATGACAGACTCTAGGTCTATCCACCTCATTACAAATAGCTCAATTTCGTTTCTTTTTATGGCTGAGTAATATTCCACATCTTCTTTATCCATTCATCAGATGATGGGCACTTAGGTTTTTTCCATCTCCGGACTATTGTACATAGAGCTGCAATGAACATTTTGGTACATGACTCTTTTTGAACTATGGTTTTCTCAGGGTATATGCCCATCAATGGGACCGCTGGGTCATATGGTAGTTCTATTTGTAGTTTTTTAAGGAACCTCCATACTGTTCTCCATAGTGGCTGAACCAATTCACATTCCCACCAGCAGTGCAAGAGTGTTCCCTTTTCTCCAAAACCTCTCCAGCATTTATTGTTTCTAGATTTTTTGATGATGGCCATTCTGATTGGTGTGAGATGATATCTCAATGTAGTTTTGATTTGTATTTCTCTAATGATTAATGATGCTGAGCATTCTTTCATGTGTTTGTTGTCAGTCTGTATATCTTCTTTGGAGAAATGTCTATTTAGATCTTCTGCCCATTTTTGGATTGGGTTGTTTGTTTTTTTGTTATTGAGCTGCATGAGCTGCTTGTAAATATTGGAGATTAATCCTTTGTCAGTTACTTCATTTGCAAATATTTTCTCCCATCCTGAGGGCTGTCTTTGGGTCTTGCTGATGGTTTCCTTTGCTGTGCAAAAGCTTTGAAGTTTCATTAGGTCCCATTTGTTTATTTCTGTTTTTATTTCCATTTCTCTAGGAGGTGGGTCAAAAAGGACCTTGCTGTGATTTATGTCATAGAGTGTTCTGCCTATGTTTTCCTCTAAGAGTTTGATAGTTTCTGGCTTACATTTAGGTCTTTAATCCGTTTTGAGTTTATTTTTGTGTATGGTGTAAGGGAGTGACCTAATCTCATATTTTCACAGGTACCTGTACAGTTTTCCCAGCACCACTTATTGAAGAGGCTGTCCTTTCTCCACTGTACATTCTTGCCACCTTTATCAAAGATAAGGTGTCCATATGTTTGTGGGCTTACCTCTGGGCTTTCTATCCTGTTCCATTGATCTATCTTTCTGTTTTTGTGCCAGTACCATACTGTCTTGATTACTGTAGCTTTGTAGTATAGTCTGAAGTCAGGGAGCCTGATTCCTCCAGCTCTGTTTTTCGTTCTCAAGATTGCTTTGGCTATTTGGGGTCTTTTGTGTTTCCATACAAATTGTGAAGTTTTTTGTTCTAGTTCTGTGAAAAATTCCAGTGGTAGTTTGATAGGGATTGCATTGAATCTATAAATTGCTTTGGTTAGTAGAGTCATTTTTACAATGTTGATTCTTCCAATCCAAGAACATGGTATATCTCTCCATCTATTTGTGTCATCTTTAATTTCTTGCATCAGTGTCTTATAATTTTCTGCATACAGGTCTTTTGTCTCCTTAGGTAGGTTTATGCCTAGATATTTTATTCTTTTTGTTGCAATGGTAAATGGGAGTGTTTTCTTGATTTCATTTTCAGATTTTTCATCATTAGTATAGAGGAATGCCAGAGATTTCTGTGCATTAATTTTGTATCCTGCTACTTTCCCAAATTCATTGCTTAGCTCTAGTAGTTTTCTGGTAGTATCTTTAGGATTTTCTATGTATAGTATCATGTCATCTGCAAACAGTGACAGCTTTACTTCTCCTTTTCTGATTTGGATTCCTTTTATTTCCTTTTCTTCTCTGATTGCTGTGGCTAAAACTTCCAAAACTATGTTGAATAAGAGTGGTGACAGTGGGCAACATTGTCTTGTTCCTGATCTTAGTGGAAATGCTTTCAATTTTTCACCATTGAGGATGATGTTGGCTGTGGGCTTCTCATAAATGGCCTTTATTATGTTGAGGAAAGTTCCCTCTATGCCTACTTTCTGCAGGGTTTTTATCATAAATCAGTGTTGAATTTTGTCAAAAGCTTTGTCTGCATCTATTGAGATGATCATATGGTTTTTCTCCTTCAATTTGTTAATATGGTTTATCACGTTGATTGATTTCCATATATTGAAGAATCCTTGCATTCCTGGAATAAACCCCACTTGATCATGGTGTATGATCCTTTTAATGTGCTGTTGGATTCTGTTTGCTAGTGTTTTGTTGAGGATTTTTGCATCTATGTTCATCAATGATATTGGCCTGTAGTTTTCTTTCTTTGTGACATCCTTGTCTGGTTTTGGTATCAAGGTGATGGTGGCCCCGTAGAAGGAGTTTGGGAGTGTTCCTCCCTCTGCTATAGTTTGGAAGAGTTTGAGAAGGATAGGTGTTAGCTCTTCTCTAAATGTTTGATAGAATTCGCCTGTGAAGCCATCTGGTCTTGGGCTTTTCTTTGTTGGAAGATTTTTAATCAGTTTCAATTTCAGTGCTTGTGATTGTTCTGTTCATATTTCCTATTTCTTCCTGATTCAGTCTTGGCAGCTTGTGCATTTCTAACAATTTGTCCGTTTCTTCTGGATTGTCCATTTTATTGGCATAGAGTTGCTTGTAATCATCTCTCATGGTCTTTTTTATTTCTGCAGTGTCAGTTGTTACTTCTCCTTTTTCATTTCTAATTTTATTGATTTGAGTCTTCTCCCTTATTTTCTTGATAAGTCTGGCTAATGGTTTATCTATTTTGTTTATCTTCTCAAAGAACCAGCTTTTAGTTTTATTGATCTTTGCTATTGTTTCCTTCATTTTGTTTTTCATTTATTTCTGATCTGATTTTTATGATTTCTTTCCTTTTTCTAGCTTTGGGTTTTTTTTGTTCTTCTTTCTCTAATTGCTTGAGGTGCAAGGTTAGGTTGTTTATTTGAGATATTTCGTGCTTCTTAAGGTGGGCTTATATTGCTATAAACTTCCCCCTTACAACTGCTTTTGCTGCATCCCATAGGTTTTGGGTCGTTGTATCTCCATTGTCATTTGTTTCTAGGTACTTTTTTATTTCCTCTTTGATTTCTTCAGTGATCACTTCGTTATTAAGTAGTGTATTGTTTAGCCTCCATGTGTTTGTATTTTTTACAGATCTTTTCCTGTAATTGATATCTAGTCTCATGGCATTGTGGTCTGAAAAGATACTTGATACAATTTCAATTTTCTTAAATTTACCAAGGCTTGATTTGTGACCCAAGATATGATCTATCCTGGAGGATATTCCATACACACTTGAGAAAAATGTGTATTCTGTTGTTTTAGGATGGAGTGTCCTATAAATATCAATTAAGTCCATCTTCTTTAATGTATCATTTAAAGCTTGTGTTTCCTTATTTATTTTCATTTTGGAGGATCTGTCCATTGGTGAAAGTGGGGTGTTAAAGTACACTACTATGAATGTGTTACTGTCGATTTCCCCTTTTATGGCGGTTAGTATTTTCCTTATGTATTGAGGTGCTCCTACGTTGGCTGCATAAATATTTACAATTGTTATATCTTCTTCTTGGATTGATCCCTTGATCATTATGTAGTGTCCTTCTTTGTCTCTTCTAATAGTCCTTATTTTAAAGTCTGTTTTGTCTGATATGAGAATTGCTACTCCAGCTTTCTTTTGGTTTCCATTTGCATGGAATATCATTTTCCATCCCCTTACTTTCAGTCTGTATGTGTCTCTAGGTCTGAAGTGGGTCTCATGTAGACAGCATATATATGAGTCTTGTTTTTGTATCCATTCAGCCAATCTGTGTCTTTTGGTGGAAGCATTTAGTCCATTTACATTTAAGGTAATTATCAATATGTATGTTCCTATTCCCATTTTCTAAATTGTTTTGGGTTCATTATTGTAGGTCTTTTCCTTCTCTTGTGTTTCTTGCTTAGAGAAGTTCCTTTAGCATTTGTTGTAAAGCTGGTTTGGTGGTGCTGAACTCTCTCAGCTTTTCCTTGTCTGTAAAGGTTCTGATTTCTCCATCAAATCTGAATGAGATCCTTGCTGGGTAGAGTAGTCTTGGCTGCAGGTTTTTCTCGTTCATCACTTTCAGTATGTCCTGCCACTCCCTTCTGGCTTGCAGGGTTTCTGCTGAAAGATGAGCTGTTAACTTTATGGGGATTACCTTGTGTGTTATTTGTTGTTTTTCCCTTGCTGCTTTTAATATGCTTTCTTTGTATTTAATTTTTGACAGTTTGATTAATATGTGTCTTGGTGAATTTCTCCTTGGATTTATCCTGTATGAGATTCACTGTGCTTCCTGGACTTGATTAACTGTTTCCTTTCCCATATTAGGGAAGTTTTCAACTATAATCTCTTCAAATATTTTCTCAGTCCCTTTCTTTTTCTCTTCTTCTTCTGGAACCCCTATAATTCGAATGATGGTGTGTTTAATGTTGCCCCAGAGGTCTCTGAGACTATCCTCAGTTCTTTTCATTCTTTTTTCTTTATTCTGCTCTGCAGTAGTTATTTCCACTATTTTATCTTCCAGGTCACTTATCTGTTCTTCTGCCTCAGTTATTCTGCTATTGATCCCATCTAGAGTATTTTTAATTTCATTTATTGTGTTGTTCATCATTATTTGTTTCATCTTTATTTCTTCTAGGTCCTTGTTAAATGTTTCTTGCATTTTGGCTATTCTATTTCCAAGATTTTGGATCATCCTTACCATCATTATTCTGAATTCTTTTTCAGGTAGACGGCCTATTTCCCCTTCATTTGTTAGGTCTGTTGCATTTTTGTCTTGCTCCTTCATCTGCAGTGTGTGTTTCTGTCTTCTCATTTTGCTTATCTTGCTGTGTTTGGGGTCTCCTTTTTGCAGGCTGCAGGTTCGTAGTTCCCGTTGTTTTTGATGTCTGTCTCCAGTGGCTAAGGTTGGTTCAGGGGGTTGTGTAGGCTTCCCTGGTGGAGGGGACTAGTGCCTGTTGTGGATGAGGCTGGATCTTGTCTCTCTGTTGGGCAGGTCCACGTCTGGTAGTGTGTTTTGGGGTGTCTGTGGACTTATTATGATTTTAGGCAGCCTCTCTGCTAATGGGTGTGGTTGTGTTCCTGTTTTGCTAGTTGTTTGGCATAGGGTGTCCAGTACTGTAGCTTGCTGGTCGTTGAGTGAAGCTGGGTGCTGGTGTTAAGATGGAAGTCTGGGAGATTTTCGCTGTTTGATATTATGTGGAGCTGGGAGGTCTCTTGTTGACCAGTGTCCTGAAGTTGGCTCTCCCACCTCAGAGGCAGAGCCCTGACTCCCCGCTGGTGCAGCAAGAGCCTTTCATCCACACGGCTCAGAATAAAAGGGAGAAAATGTAGAGAGAATTAGTAGAAGTATGAAGAAGGAGAGAAAGAAAGAAAGAAAGAAAGAATGAAAGAAAGGAGGGAAGGAAGAAAGGAATGACGGAAGAAAGAAAGAGAGAAAGAAAGAAAGAAAGAAAGAAAGAAAGAAAGAAAGAAAGAAAGAAAGAAAGAAAGAAAGAAGAAAATAAGGAAAGAAGGTAAGAAGGAAAGAAAGGAGGGAGGGAGGGAGGGAACAAGGAAGGAAGGAAGGAGGGAAGGAAGGAAAAAAGACAGTAAGAAAGAAAATACAGTAAAATAAATAAAGTATAATAAAGTTATTGAATTAAAAAATAATTATTTAGGAAAAAAAGAAAGGGATGGATAGAACCTTAGGACAAATGTTGGATGCAAAGCTATACAGAGAAAATCTTACACAGAAGCATACACATACACCCTCACCAAAAGAGGTAAAGGGGAAAAAAATCATAAATCTTGCTCTCAAAGTCCCACCTCCTCAATTTGGGATGATTCGTTTTCTAAAGGAGGGAAGGAAGGAAAGAAAGAAAGAAAGAAAAAAGAAAGAAAGAAAGAAAGAAGAAAGAAAGAACGAACGAAAGAAGGTAAAGTTTAATAAAGTTATTAAAATTAATTATTAAGAAAAAAATTTAAAAAAAAAAAAAAACAATGGACAGATAGAACCCTAGGACAAATGGTGGAAGCAAAGCTATACAGACAAGATCTCACACAGAAGCATACACATACACATTCACAAAAAGAGGAAAAGGGGAAAAAATCATAGATCTTGCTCTCGAAGTCCACCTCCTCAATTTGGGATGATTCGTTGTCTATTCATGTATTCCACAGATGTAGGGTACATCAAGTTGATTGTGGAGCTTTAATCTGCTGTTTCTGAGGCTACTGGGAGAGATTTCCCTTTCTCTTCTTTGTTCTCACAGCTCACAGGGGCTCAGCTTTGGATTTGGCCCTGCTTCTGCGTGTAGGTCGCTGGAGGGCGTCTGTTTTTTGCTCAGACAGGATGGGGTTAAAGAAGCCGCTGATTCGGGGGCTCTGGTGCACTCAGGCCGGGGGGAGGGAGGGGCACTGCGTGCGGGGTGGGCCTGCAGCGGCAGAGGCCAGCGTGACGTTGCACCAGCCTGAGGCCCGCCGCGCATTCTCCCGGGGAAGTTGTCCCTGGATCCCGGGAACCTGGCAGTGGCGGGCTGCACAGGCTCCCCGGAAGAGGGGTGTGGATAGTGACCTGTGCTCGCACAGAGGCCCCTTGGTGGTGGCAGTAGCAGCCTTAGTGTCTCCCACCCATCCCTGGGGTCCATGCTTTTAGCTGCGACTCCCGCCCGTCTCTGGGATCCGTGCTTTTAGCCGTGGCTCGCGCCCGTCTTGGAGTTCCTTTAAGCAGCACTCTTAAACCCCTCTCCTCACACACCAGGAAACAAAGAGGGAAGAAAAAGTCTCTTGTCTCTTCGGCAGGTGCAGACTTTGCCCCGGATTCCCTCCCGGCTAGCCGTGGTGCACTAACCCCTTCAGGCTATGTTCAAGCCGCCAACCCCAGTCCTCTCCCTGCGCTCCGACCGAAACCCGAGGCTCAGCTCGCAGCCCCGCCCGCCCCGGCGGTGAGCAGACAAGCCTCTTGGGCTGGTGAGTGCCGGTCGGCACCGATCCTCTGTGCGGGAATCTCCCCGCTTTGCCCTCTGCACCCCTGTTGCTGTGCTCTCCTCTGTGGCTCCGAAGCTCCCCCCTTCGCCTCCCGCAGTCTCCGCCCGCGAAGGGGCTTCCTAGTGTGTGGAAACTTTTCCTCCTTCACAGCTCCCTCCCGCTGGTGCAGGTCCCGTCCCTATTCTTTTGTCTCTGTTTTTTTCTTTTGCCCTACCCAGGTACGTGGGGAGTTTCTTGCCTTTTGGGAGGTCTGAGGTCTTCTGCCAGCATTCAGTAGGTGTTCTGTAGGAGTTGTTCCACGTGTAGATGTATTTCTGGTGTATCTTTGGGGAGGAAGGTGATCTCCACGTCTTACTCTTCCACCATCTTCCCAGCACCCCTAAGCTCTTTTAAAAAAGGAATGTATCTCTTAGGTTCAGTGTTATAATATTTTAGTACTTAGAACAATGTTCACTGAATGAATGAATGAATGAGATTTATAAACATATTTTGATAATTGAAGTCATAGATATAAATGAGATGACCCAGGGAGCAAGTAGAGTGTGAGAACAGAAATTGGTTAGGACCAAGTTTTAAGGAATGCCAATATATTTTTTTTTTAAAAAGGCAGGGAGAGAATAATGACCATGTGTGTTGAGAGAGGAAGGTAGAAACTAAGAGAAAGTATGAAAACAAAGAGAAGGAAGAAGGAGTGCTCATTATGTGCACGGCTCTTATGAGTTCAAGTAGGACTCATGTTCACTAAATTTTCTAATATATAAGTTTTATGGACCCTTAGGTATGTCAATAGGCTTTTTAAAAACTGAATAATACCCTAATGAGTTTTTGTAAAAAGCAATAAACGTGGACTTTATCCTACTCTTTTTTTTTTTTTTTTTTTTTTGTGGTACGCGGGCCTCTCAGTGTTGTGGCCTCTCCCGTTGTGAAGCACAGGCTTCGGACACAGAGGACAAGCGGCCATAGCTCTCAGGCCCAGCTGCTCCATGGCATGTGGGATCTTTTGGGATTGGGGCACGAACCCGTGTTCCCTGCATCGGCAGGCGGACTCTCAACCACTGCGCCACCAGGAAAGCCCTATCTTACTCTTAACTTTCTCACTTTCAAGTCTGCCATGCACAGAAACCTCATTGTAGTAGATAAAGATGACGATGCTGCCTTATGGTCATCTAGTTAAATTATTAGCCAGGTTTTTTTCATTGTGAGGATTTAGCCTTATAAGAATATTTTATTTGAGGTTAGAAGTAGGGCTGAATATAATGGAAAGAATAATATCAAATTTGGCCCACTACCTGTTTTTGTGAAGAAAGTTGTATTGGAACACAACCATACCCACTTATTTATATATTGTCTTTTGAGTTATAAAGGACCAGTAGTTGTGACAGAAACCCTATGGCTCATGAAGTTTAAAACATTTACTATTTGCACTTAACAGAATGTTTGTCAACCCCTGACTCCTGATTTAAATCATGAGAATACCCATGGTTTCTTTGTGGGATCTCCCCCCTCCAAAATATGTTTCTTTGGAGTAGGGACATAAAAAAAATGGTTCATCCCTATTTTTGTTTTCCTTGAAATTTAATGAGTCCTGGTTAAAAAAATGTTGCTTACCACTGATATAGTAATTATTTGATTCATATTACAAAATTATCTTAGAGGTGAATGATCATTACTGTTGAGAAATAGTTATAGTATCACTGGGAAACATTTACTAACAAAATATATCTCGAATAATCAGAGAAAATTTAAAGAGTCAAAAAATGTGTGTTTTTTTTTTTTTCTCTAGAACTTAAGGAAACTAATTGTATTGCTTAAGGATTTATATTTAACTGAACAGAAGTCTAAGTTTGGATATTTTCTTATCACATTAAAAGGTAGATGGTGTAGAGAAACAGAAGGGGAAGTCAGTCAAAAGCACACACAACTCTGATTTTAATAAGACTATTTTAAAATTATTTACTAGAATTTTTATTGGATTGTATAAGTAATAAAAACTTAGCACTTCCTAGATGTTGCTTTGCATGTTTAAAAATGAAAGTAATGAGAGATGAAAAAATGCTCTGAATCTTTCACACATATAAATCTGCCTATCTATTAGTTATCCAGGTGGTTCAGGCCAACACATTAATTTGACTAAGAAAATTTCTACATGTTTATTGCCGTGAGGACAAAGCAAAAGACCTTGACTCCTTAACTAGGTAAAAGTTTTAAACTGAGGTCAAAAGGGGTCTTCTGCCACTAGTATCTGATAGAGCAATTCTTCAGTCTGAGAATAATCCTAATTCACAAATTTAAGAAACAAAATAAACTTCAAGCAAGGTAAATGCAAAGTAGAAATGTTTATTTAGGTCTTCCACCCATTTTTTGATTGGGTTATTTGTCTTCCTGATATTGAGCTTCATGAGCTGTTTCTATATTTTGGAGATTAATCCTTTGTCAGTTGCTTCATTTGCAAATATCTTCTCCCATTCTGAGGCTTTTCTTTTCATATTGTTTATGGTTTCCTTTGCTTTGCAAAAGCTTTTAAGTTTAATTAAGTCTCATTTGATTATTTTTGTTTTTATTTCCATTACTCTACAAGGTGAATCAAAAGAGATCTTGCTGTGATTTATGTAACAGAGTGTTCTGCCTATGTTTTCCTCTAAGAATTTTATGGTATCCAGCCTTACATTTAGGTCTTTAATCCATTTTGAGCTTATTTTTGTGTATGGTGTTAGGGAGTGATCTAATCTCATACTTTTACATGTACCTGTCCAGTTTTCCCAGCACCACTTACTGAAAAGGCTGTCCTTTCTCCACTGTACATTACTGCCACCTTTATCAAAGATAAGGTGTCCATATGTGCATGGGTTTATCTCTGGGCTTTCTATCCTGTTCCATTGATCTATCTTTCTGTTTTTGTGCCAGTACCATACCGTCTTGATAACTGTAGCTTTGTAGTATAGTCTGAAGTCAGGGAGCCTGATTCCTCCAGTTCCTTCTTTCGTTTATTTTTGTGTACAGTGTTTGGGAGTGTTCTAATTTCATTCTGTTACATGTAGCTGTCCAGTTTTCCCAGCACCACTTATTGAAGAGACTGTCATTTCTTCATTGTATATTCTTCCCTTCTTTGTCATGGATTGGGTGGCCATAGGTGTGTGGCTTTATCTCTCGGATTTCTATCCTGTTCCATTGATCTATATTTCTGGTTTTGTTCCAGTACCATACTGCCTTGATTACTGTAGCTTTGTAGTATAGTCTGAATCAGGGACGCTAATTTCTCCAGCTCCATTTATTTTTCTCAAGGTTGCTTTGGCTATCAGGGTCTTTTGTGTTTCCATACAAAGTGTAAAATTTTTGTTCTAATTCTGTGAAAAATACCCTTGGTAATTTGATAAGGATTGCATTGAATCTGTAGATTGCTATGGGTAGTATAGTCATTTTTACAATATAGATTCTTCCAACCCAGGAACATGGTATATATTACCATCTATTTGTTTCATCCTCGATTTCTTTCATCAGTATCTTAGAGTTTTGTGAATACAGGTCTTTTTCCTCCTTAGGTAGGTTTATTCCTGTGTATTTTATTCTTTTTGATGCAATGGTAAATGGGATTGTTTTCTTAATCTCTCTTTCTGAGATTTCATTGTTAATGTATAGGAATGTAAGAGATTTCTGTGCATTAATTTTGTATCCTGCAACTCTACCAAATTCTTTGATGTGTTCTTGTAATTTTCTGGTAGCATCTTTAAGATTTTCTATGTACAGTGTCATATAATATGAAAAAAAGTGACAGTTTTACTTCTTTTTTTTTTTTTTTTTTTTTTTTGTGGTACATGGGCCTCTGTTGTGGCCTCTCACATTGTGGAGCACAGGCTCCAGACGTGCAGGCTCAGCAGCCATGGCTCACAGGCCTAGCCACTCCACGGCATGTGAGATCTTCCTGGACTGGAGCACGAACCCGTGTCCTCTGCATTGGCAGGCAGACTCTCAACCACTGCGCCACCAGGGAAGCCCTACTTCTTCTTTTCCAGTTTAGATTCCTTTTTATTTCTTTTTCTCTCTGATAACCATGGCTAGGACTTCCAAAACTATGTTGAACAAAAGTGGCATGAGTGGACATCCTTGTCTTGTTCCCTATCTTAGAGGAAATGCTTTTAGCTTTTCACCATTGAGTATGATGTTAGCTGTAGGTTTGTCATATATGCCCTTTATTATGTGGAGGTAAGTTTCCTCTAACCCACTTTCTGGAAAGTTTTTATCATAAATGAGTGTTGAATATTGTCAAAAGTTTATTCTGAATCTATTGAGATGACCACATAGTTTTTATTCTTCAGCTTGTTAATGTGGTGTATTACATGGATTGAATTGCATATATTGAAAAATCCTTGCATCTCTGGGATAAATGCCACTTGATCATGATGTATGATACTTTTAATATGTTGTTGGATTCTGCTTGCTACTATTTTGTTGAGGATTTTTGTGTCTATGTTCTTCAGTGATATTGGCCTGTAATTTTCTTTTTTTTGTGATATCTTTGTCTGGTGTTTGTATCAGGGTGATGGTGGCTTTGTAGAATGAATTTATTCCTTCCTCTGCATGTTTTAGGAAGAGTTTCAGAAAGTCAGGTGTTAACTCTTCTCTAAATGTTTGATAGAATTCACCTGTGAAACCATCTGGCCATGGGCTTTTGTTTGTTGGAAGATTTTTAATCACAGTTTCAATTTCATTACTTGTGATTGGCCTGTTCATATTTTCAGTTTCTTCCTCATTCGGTCTTGAAGGTCATATCGTTCTGAGAATTTGTACATTTTTTCTATGTTGTTTGTTTTATTGACATATAGTTGCTTGTAGTAATCTCTTATGATCCTTTCTATTTCTGTGGTGTCTGTTGTAACTACTTTTTCTTTCCTAATTTTATTGATTTGAATCCTCTCCCTTCTTTTCTTGATAAATCTGGCTAAAGGTTTATCAATTTGTTTATCTTTTCAAATAACCAGCTTTTAGTTTCATTGATCTTTGCTATTGTTTTCTTCATTTCTATTTCATTTATTTCTGCTCTGATCAGGTGTAAGGATAGGTTGTTTATTTGTGATTTTTCTTGTTTCTTGAGGTAGATTTTATTACTATAAACTTCCCTCTTAGAACTGATTTTGCTGCATCCCATAGGTTTTGGACTCCAAAGAAGACATACAGATGGCCAACAAACATATGAAAATATGCTCAACATACTAATTATTAGAGAAATGCAAATCAAAATTACAATGAGGTATCACCTCAAACCAGTCAGAAAGGCCATCATCAAAATTTTCACAAACAATAAATGCTGAAGAGAGTATGGAGAAAAGGGGCCTCTCTTAAACTGTTCATGGGTGTATAAATTGGTACAGCCACTATGGAGAACAGTATGGAGGTTTCTTAAAAGACTCACAATAGGGCTACCATATGACCCAGCAATCCCATTCCTAGGCATATATCTGGAGAAAAACCATAATTCAAAATGATACATGCACCCCAATGTTCATTGCAGCACTATTTACAATAGCCAGGACATGGAATCAACCTAAATGTCCACTGACAGAGGAATGGATAGAGAATATGTGGTACATATACAAATGGAACATTTCTCAGCCATGAAAAGGAGCAAAATAATGCCATTTGCAGAGATGTGGATGGACATGGAGACTGTCATAAAGAGTGCAGTAAGTCAGAAAGAGAAAAACAAATATTTTATAATATTGCTTATATGTGCAATCTAGAAAAAATAGTAAAGGTTAACTTATTTGCAAAGCAGAAATAGAGTCACAGATTTAGAGAATAAACTTATGGTTATCAAGGGGAAAGTGGGTGGCAGGATGAATTGGGAGATAGGGGTGACATATCTGTGCATTAATTTTATATCCTGAAAAACTACCAAATTCATTTATTAGTTTTAGTAGTTTTCTGCTGTCATCTTTAGGATTTTCCATGTATAGTATCATGTCATTGGCAAAGAGTGACAGTTTTACTTCTTTTCCAATTTGTATTCTTTTTATTTCTTTTTCTTCTCTGATTGCTCTGGCTAGGACTTCCAAAACTATGTTGCAAAAAAGCAGTGAGGGTGGACTTCCTTGTCTTGTTCCTGATCTTAGTGGAAAAGCTTTCAGTTTTTCACCATTGAGTAAGATACTTGCTGTGGGTTTGTCATATATGGCCTTTATTATGTTGAGGTAGGTTTCCTCTACGCCCATTTTCTGGAGAGTGTAAATTGATACAACCATTATGGAAAACAGTATGGAGATTCCTTAAAAAAACTAAAATAGAACTACCATATGACCCAGCAATCCCACTACTGGGAATATACCCTGAGAAAACCATAATTCAAAAAGAGACATGAACCACAATATTCATTGTAGCACTATTTTAAATAGCTAAGACATGGAACCAATCTAAATGTCCATTAACAGATGAATGGATAAAGAAGATGTGGCACATATATACAATGGAATATTACTCAGCCATAAAAAGAAACAAAATTGAGTAATTTTTAGTGAGGTGGATGGATCTATAGTCTGTCATACAGAGTAAAGTAAGTCAGAAAGAGAAAAACAAATACCGTATGCTAATGCATATATATGGAATTAAAAAAAAAAGGTACTGATGAACCTATTTGCAGGGCAGGAATAAAGAGGTAGACATAGAAAATGGACTTGAGGACTTGGGGTGGGAGGGGGAAGCTAGGGTGAAGTGAGAGTAACATCGACATATATACACTACTGAAGGTAAAATAGTTGGCTGGTGTGGAGAAGCGGCATAGCACAGGGAGATCGATTTAGTACTGTGTGATGACCTAGAGGGGTGGGATAGGGTGGATGGGAGGGAGGCTCAAGAGGGAGGGGAAATGGGGACATGTGTACGCATATGGCTGATTCTCTTTGTTGTGCAACAGAAACTAACACAGTACTGTGAAGCAATTATACTCCAATAAAGATCTATTAAAAAAAATAGACAAAATATGGACGCATCCTCAGTGCCCATTGATAGACGAATGGATAAAGCAGCTGTATACACACAATGGGTTACCACTCAGCCATGAAAAGGAATGAAATCTTGCCATTTGTGACAACATGGATGGACCTAGAGTGTGTTATGCTAATTGAAATAAGTCAGACAGAAAGACAAATACCTTATGATCTCACTTATATGTGGAATCTAAAAAAACAAATGAACAAACATAAAGAAAACAGAGACAGACTAATTGATACAGAGAACAAACGTGGTTGTCAGAGGGAAGGGGTTTGGGGGAAGATGAGTGAAATAAGTGAGGAAGATTAAGTAGTACAAATTTCCAGTCATAAAATTAATAAATCACTGAGATCTAACATACAGCATTGGGAATATAGTCAATAATATTATAATAACTTTGTAGAGTGGCAGATGGTAATTAGACTTACAATGACAATCATATTATAATGTATAAAAATATCAAATCACTATATTTACAACTGAAACTAATATAATATAGTAAGTCAATTACACTTCAGTAAGAAAAAAAAATTCTAAGAGGGCAAGTTATATTTTCTGGTATCTTTATGCATTGAAAAACCATTAATCAAGTGTGAAAGCAATAAACAACCATACATATGAAAAATAATATTTTTCAAATATGCATGTTATTTGATATAGACCTATGTCTATTAAACTCAACTTGAATACATTATTTAGGATATATGCTAGTAAACTGACAATGGCAATCACTCTAAGCTTGAGTTGAAACAATCGAGGTGAAAAGGTGAAAAAATCACAGGAGACTCCTATGACTCTGCATGCCTGTGGCATTCTCTTTAAAGCAACACAGATTTAGGGCTTCCATGGTGGCACAATGGTTGAGAGTCCGCCTGTCGATGCAGGGGACACGGGTTCGTGCCCCGGTCCAGGAGGATCCTACATGCTGCGGAGCGGCTGGACCCATGAGCCATGGTCGCTGAGCCTGCACGTCTGGAGCCTGTGCTCCGCAACGGGAGAGGCCAAAACAGTGAGAGGCCCGCATACCACAAAAAAATAAATAAATAAAGCAACACAGATTTAGGGACACATGAATACATTTCCTTCCCTGTGGATATTGTTTCACTACCCAAGTAGTCTGTAGAGAATGATTTGTACATAATATTCATATTGTTAATACTTTCATTGGATGAGAAATTTTGTAATCAACTTTTAGAGAAAACATAGAAGATGATTTTAATCAGGCAACAAACTGTATATGTTAAATATAAATAGAATTTTAAAAACAAGAAAATGGAGAAGAGAGCAGAGTGGAAGGACATATATGTGCTTATCATCTTTCCCATTAAAAGTCCATAAATATACTCTGAGATTGTTATGGCAAAGACTGGGAGTTTTAGTTTACTATCTAAAGTTACAATGTTGACCACTAGAATAATATAGTATTATATTCTTATAATACTATAAGAAAATCAAGACAATTTCTTGTTAATGTGCTACATTTTAAAAAATTATTCAAAATTTTTAATGGAAACCCCCAGAAAAACTTAAAAAAACAACCAACACATTAAAAAACAAAAACACCAAACTTCTAATAGTGGTTGCTTCTAGGGGCTGGATAAGAGGAAAACTTTTAAAATTTCACTCCTTTGTGTTTTTTAATTTTTAAAATCATGCATAAACATTTTTATTAAGAAACAAAAACTATTTTAAAATGAAATAAATGTCTGTCCTCCACAATAGGGGATTGATTGAACAAGTAGTAGTATACAGTCATCAGAGTCCAATGCTCCCTTTGGAAAGAATAAGATAGGTCAATGTTCTGTCACTGAAAGAGAACACTGGTTTAAGAAATAGAAAAAAAGTAAATTGCAATAAAGAAAATACAGAGCATAATACAATGTGTGTTTAAAAATATATGCTTGTGAGTATGTGTTTCTGTGATTGTGATTGTTTGTATTTCAATAAAAAGACATCTGGAAGAAGGAAGGAGATGAGAGGATTTCCACTTTTTCAGTTCAGCCATTCAGTTTTATTTGAATTTTATAATGCATATTTTATTACCATAATAAAATGATTGTATCATTACGCTCTGCAAAATAAAGCTATTGAAGAAGTTAAAAGGCAAGCATGTTAGATGTCTCTAATTAAGATAGATACAGGCAACAAAAAGTCTCAGTTTTTTGGATTCAAGGTTTCACAATGGAAAGTATTTAAATCTCTTCCTTTTCCTTTAACTTTGACTACGACATTTTTTGATTAGGGTTCCTTTTCCTTCCTGACTTGCTCATCTAATCAATGGATTTGATTCAGTGACAGGAGGGGTACAGTCTTCTAAGCATAATAGCACTTATGTGTTTTATAATCTGTTCCTCTTCCAGAACTCTAAGGGTATCACATCACACATATACACACACACACACCATACACAACACGCACAACTATATTGTATCTATCTATCTATCTATCTATCTATCTATATCTATATCTATCTATCTATCTATCTATATCTATATCTATCTATCTATCTATATATATATATATCAAAGTTACCACAAATTAACATGATAGCTCCAAAGAAATGAAGAAGATATCTACAGTAACCCTCTTTCAGGCTAGTTCTGAATCTGTTTTCTTAAAAAAAGTTATTTTTTGTAGAGTTATCTAGCTACTATATAGTCACCCAGGGCCTTAATTATCAATATGCTTTTTTGCCACTAACCAAATTAAAAGTAAAAAGAAGAGAAATTTTTCTTTTTTTAGCGGCTAGAATTGGAATTCTTTTTAAGGAAGCTATTATTAATGAAATTTGTTGCTAAGCTTCTGAAGGAGAAAGTGAGACCCTAAGGCATAGTTTCTCTCTGTGTGGCTCATCGACCTCCTGTATCTGTCCCATATGACTGCTGAAATTCATATTCCTGAGTCCTACCCCAATAAACTGAACCTGAATTTCTGGATAGGAGACACCCTTTGAGGTTTATCTCATGAATGTCTTAAGGAAGGTTGACAGAACTTTTAAGAACATAATTATTTTCTATTTAACTTGATGTGCAGCTGTAATGGTAAATGTCCCCCACCTAGTATTTATTTTCTCCATTTATTCAATAATGACCATTGCATTCTTAAATGCTTTCATTAAGAACTTTTTTTGTTTGTTTGTTTTTTGGTTTTGATTGTGTGTGTACATGTGTAACAAAAACCAAGTTGGTGGTTCACACCTGTGTCAGTGCTGTAGGGACCAAAGGAAGCAGACTTAGAAAGAGGCACCTGAAGGCAGAAGAGAGCCTTAGAACTTGAGCCTCTATGGGAATACCCAAAGGCTTAGGAAGGCTTTGTGTGTCCACACAGTGTGTATTAGGCTTCTAGTCAGTCTCAACTCAAGGATATGGGAGGTCTGGAGGGCAACTATGTCACATAATTAAACAATTTCCAGTAGCCTCCTCTTTTGTTTGTGTGGTGCCGGCTGAGTCCTTCAGGAGCAGTCAGTGGATATTGTTGAATGCTATTTTCTCTGTGGGAAAAATCTCCAAAGAGTTAAGAGGCAACATGTTTTCAGCCCTGAAGATGCATGTGCTATTGTTCCTCACATACACCCTAGTCACAAGCAGTATTAGCTAATGCTCTAGTGCAGTGGTCTTCAATAGTTTTGGCACCAGGGACCAGTTTAGTGGAAGACAATTTTTCCACGGACTAGGGTGGGGGTGGGATGGTTTGGGGATGATTCAAGCACATTATATTTATTGTGCACTTTATTTCTATTATTATTACATTGTACTATATAATGAAATAATTATACAACTCACCATAATGCAGAATCAGTGGGAGCCCTAAGCTTGTTTTCACTTGCCACTCACTGGTAGGGTTTTCATATGAGTCTGCAAGCAATTGATTTATTATGGTCTCTGTGCAGTCAAACCTCTCTGCTAATGATAATCTCTATTTGCAGCTGCTCCCCAGAGCTAGCATCACTTCCTCAGCTCCACCTCAGATCATCAGGCATTAGATTCTCACAAGGAGTGCACAACTTAGATCCCTTGCATGTGCAGTTCACAGTAGGGTTTGCAGTCCTTTGAGAATATGATGCCACCACTGATCTGACAGGAGGTGGAGTTCAGGTGGTAATGCAAGCAATGGGGAGCAGCTGTAAATGCAGATGAAGCTTCTCTCACTTGCCCACTGCTCACCTCCTGCTGTGTGGCCCGGTTCCCAACAGACCACGGACTGGTACCGGTTCGTGGCCCAGGGGTTGGGGAACCCTGGAGTACAGTACAAGAAACAAGAAAGATGAAGAACACTTTCATGCAGGCAGAGTTCAGAGTCATGGGGTTAGTCATATTTTTAAAAGCCACTTTGGTATACAGGTGCTAAAAGAAGAGCTTGGGCCTTGTTTACAAGGAACACGTGAAGGAATTCTTTGTGGCATGTAAATAGCCATGACTTTCATGTGGCAATCTGTGCAGATAATTTTGTAGAGGGAATTGATTTTAGAGATTAGGTTAGGCCACTCACCCTTAATTTTAAGAGAAACTGAGCTCCAAAGACTTTCCCAAACTCACACAGTTTGATTATAGCAGAGGTGGAATGAAGGAGAATGGAGAGTAACTGCTTAATAGGTACAATGTTTCCTTTTAGGTTGATGGAAAATTTTGGAACTAAGTAGAAGTGGTTGAACAATATTGCAAATGTGCAATACTAACTGCCACTGAATTGAACACTTTGAAATAATTAATTTTGTGTTCTGTGAATTTTACCTCAATAAAAATTAGTAAATATATATACACCATATATATTATATATATATATATTCACATATAGTCTCAAGCTTTTTTGTTCTTTTCAGCAAAAGTGTTGGACAGAATTACCTAGTCCACCATTTTCTTTTCTTTTCCTTTTCTTTTCCTTTTTTTTTTTTTTTTTTTTTTTTTTTTGTCAGAGAGACCTAGTCTACCAATGTGCTTTTATTTAATACAAATCCCTTGTGTGTTCTACTCTCAACCAGGGTTTTTCATTGATATTTTGAGCCAGATAGTTCTCTGTTGTGGATGATTGTTCTGTGCAATATAGGATGCTTAACAGCATTTCTGGCTTCTACTCACTAGATACAAGTAACAACCCAGTCCTAACTGTGATAAATAAAAATGTTTTCAGACATTGCCAAATATCCCCTGAGAGGCAAATTTGCCCCTGGTTGAAAATTTCTGCTCTAAATTAAGTGTTCTTAGCTGGGCTTGCATCAGCTCCTAGGGTATGCAGGAAGGGTCTATGAGCCCTCTGAAATTGTATGTACCCAGAAGAGAAAGTAGAGTAGGAGTTAACAGTTTAATTTGAAGAAAGTTTTAAAAAGTTAAAAGCAGGTTTGAAACTTATTCTCCTCCAGGAGTTGTACAATAGGAGTCCAGAGTAAGAGGAGGTTCTCATTCTAAGTGCTTTCTTTTTCTTTAGTAGAGGTTTAATCTGAGGTCTGGGTAGGTAGAGTTTGACTTTGTTGTTGATGTTTGTTTTGCTTTTAAAAATCACATACAGAATTTTAAAAATAGAAGTAACTTGTAAGCTACTAAAATGCCTCAGTCAAGGCTCAGATCAGGAAACAGACCTTGCTTTAGGCATTTCAAATAGAAAGAGCTTTAGTAGATGCAATTGGATGCTATAAAAATTACTGTAAACTTTGGATTATCACCAGTTGATTTCCAGGTCTCACCACCTCAGTCAGGGTACAGAGGTCAACAAGCTGCTGTTGTAATCACTGACACTTTTTTTTTTTCATTACAACTGGCTTTCTCAACCACAAAGATTTTGGCTAGACATTGGAATGCAGAGACCAGCTGCTATAAAGGTATTGCTCTCCAGCTGCTACAGAATGAGGATTGGTCCCTGTGCAGTTTTGCCTTCAACTGCCACCCAAGTGCATCAGATTAGGAGAACCTGAATGACATCCAGATTCCTAGCTAAAAGAAGGTCTAGGAAATGTAGGTTATTTCCTTAATTTTCTAATCTTTTCAAGTAGAAGGAAGATGGAATGGGAGTTTCAAGAACTAGTTTAAGCAGCTACTATGTAAGGAAATTCACTTAGATGATGGATTGTGTGAGTATAAATAATTACAAGAAACAAAAATCAAAGACCCACAAATTTTTTGAATACTGCTCATGAACATTAATATAGTAGAAAAATGGTCATTTTTACTAGTTTTCAAATAAACAGAATCTGACACAATGTTTTAGCCCAGACTGAGACAGTGCAAATCTCTGGGCTGTTCCTTCAAAACAACGAGATAAGCTAAAAAGACCTAAGCTAAACTCTGCAGAAAATAGCAGCTTTAGATACCTAATGCTGAGCACTTTCACATGAGAATTGACCTTATCTCAAGAGTCAGGCTAAATAGAATTGAAATAAATGTGCATTAGTTTTAGCATATGCAAAACAAGTGACTCATACATTAAAAATAATCATATAAACTACTGACTCGACTTTTTTGTTCTTTTCCTCCATCACTTAACCCTATTCATCATGTCTTTTATGTAATGTTTATTTGGATAATCCAAATAATTTTCACATTATATTCTCTGGTTGAAGTTTCTTGTGCAGAGCAGAGTAATAAAGCTTCCAGGTGAAAGTTAACTTGAATCCAATGGCCTTTCTCCATAGATAACAAAGTTCTTTATTTACCAATAAACTCTTACACAACTATATTTTAAAGTGAGATAAACCTGGAGAATATTTTTTTTTATTGGAACTCCAGCATGCTAATTTTCACACAGGGCAGGCGAGCTCCTGCTAACATCAGGCAAGTCAATTTTCTATTTGCCTGACTCCCACATGAAACAAATGCTGGAAAGGGCTGCCTGGCATGCATATTTGTTATGCTGACCGCTTTGGGAGATTACCTGATATGTGAATTGAACTGAAGACACTTTATTACTATTTCTCCTCTTGAAGAAATACACAACCCCCCTCATCAGATACTTTTGCTCATGAGGTCCCTGACCTTTCCTAAAACAGAAGAAATTAATCTTATTAACTAGATTAAATGTAAGTTGTAGTGACTTGATGTTTTAACTTTCCTAGCACATTTTTATTTGAAACATAGTCCAGCATTATTCAGATGTTTTTGGTCAGAACAACTCCCAAATCACGTTTCATAGATTACGGTATTATTTGTGCCTGCTTTGTTACTTGAGCAGGAGGTTCGTTGGGTAATAGCTACAATGATCAGTTGTTTGTATAGGCAACAGAGGACTACTCATCAATACATACATTTATACTGCTTGTAATAATATTCTGGTTATATGGAAGACATAAAATAATTGCTTTTTAAAGATACAACAGTCCAAATAGTGTATTCTTGCTAAAAGTTGACCAGATCTTAAAGAATTACACAACAAAGCAATCGAGTCTATGAACCAAATGAGGTAAAAAGGTGATTATTTACATAAACAGAAAATTCTTTACTGTAATATCCCTCACAGGATTATTTCCTATAGAGAATATGTCTCCAGTAGTAAATCTACTTAAATATCACTGAAATATTTTAAACCACCTTTAAGGATTCATAAATTATAGCCAGTTTTTAAAATTGGAAAACAAACTTAGATTCCACAAGATTATTTGTTTTATACAAGGCATATTCTGACACCTGACTGAGCAATATCTAAGTGTCATAGTACTGTATCTTTGGACAAATTAAATGCTTTATTTTTAGAGTTCCTATTATGAAGAAGGAGATGTCAGAGATGTCAAAACACAAAAATAATTTATTGCTTAATTAATTGAAAGAGGCTATGTTGGTCATGTACACTCTTTTGAGGCAAAGCAGGGCTATGATCTTATGATTTTAAGGAAGTTTTGTATTCAAGATCTGGCAAACTTTCAGAAGTGCAAGTTGATGTTGGCTATAGAAACATGCATGCTCTGGGCTTCCCTGGTGGTGCAGTGGTTAAGAATCTGCCTGCCAATGCAGGGGATATGGGTTTGATCCCTGGGCAGGGGAAGATCCCACATGCTGTGGAGCAACTAACCCCATGCACCACAGCTACTTAGCCTGTGCTCTATAGCCCACGAGCCACAACTACTGAAGCCCATGTGCCTAGAGCCCGTGATCCACAACAAGAGAGGTCACTGCAATGAGAAGACTGTGCACCGCCATGAAGAGTAGCCTCTGCTCACCACAACTAGAGAAAGCCTATGAACAGCAACAAAGACCCAGTGCAGCCAAAAATGAATAAATCAAAAAAAAAAAAAAAAAGAAAATGAAAAAAGAAACATCCATGCTCAAGTGAGATTTTTGTTCACCGGGTAATGTTCAGAAGCATGTTTTTAGGTGTGAATGCACTCTGATTTCCTAACTTAGAAACAAGCTGCTGTCACTGATTTGTTGTCTTTCAGAAATGTATTCATTGAGTTGTCCTCACTGATTAAATGGTAACATCGCTACAGAACTATAAACTTTTTCCTAGGAATGAGAAAATATTTCTCCTTATAGCATAATTATCTTCAATAATACAGATAATGATGAGATATTTAAGGGAGGCTTTGTGCTGCAAGTAATAGAACACCAAACTCAAACTAATTGGCTAAAGCCATTAGGAAATTTTTGGCTCACGTAAGAGAAAGTACAGTGAAAGGATAGGCTTCAAGGACTGATTAAACTCAACATCTCTGAATTTCTTTACCGAAATTTCCTGATTCTCCCCTCTACAAAATATTGGCTCCAACCTCAAGATTTAGAGGAGGGATGGCAGCTATTCCCTATTCCCATATGATGGCATAAGAGGAGAAAGGAAGTTAGCTTTATAAGTTAGGAAGATACATTCCCCCCAAATCTAGTCCCCTTTCATGGTTGGTCTGAATTAGGTTACATACACATTTTTGGACCAGTCACTGGGAAGGAGGAGGAATTATGTTTAGACCAATCAGGCCAACCCCCATATTTGTTGGTGATTTCAATATTCCCTGAGGTGCATGGGTAGGTGGCATGGAAAACAGAACACAATCACAGGTTTAGAAGGATAGAGGAAGAGACACTAGATAGGGGGAAGGGAACCAACAATATCCACCAAATATAATAAAACAAAATAATGTAGAAAGCTCAATGCTTATATCATAATATGTAAAATTTACTATATAATTCACATGTTCTATTTTATTTGATATTCACAACCACCACTGATGGGTATTTAGAGTAGTTACTCAATGTATTCATTTTTCTAACTTTATTTTTCACTTCTTTTTAACTTACACTGCATCCATTCTCATTTCTTTATTCCCAAAGAACTCTATGTTCCATTTCTGAAGACAAACTAGAAACTTTAAGCTTTTCACTGACATTGATGTCCTTCAGTCTTTATTTTGAAAGTTTCTGTTGATTATTATTATTTTTTAAGTTAAAAACCATTTCTTCTATTTTTTCTTCCAGTTTTATTGAGATGTAATTGATACATAGCACTGTATAATCTTAAGTTGTACAGCATAATGATTTGACTTATATACAACATGAAGTACTATCATAATAAGTTTAGTAAACATCCATCATCTCATATAGATGCAAAATAAAAGAAAAATATTTTCCTTGAGAAGAGAAAAACTTTCACATATAACATAATAGCAGTATTAATTACATTAATCATAATGTACATTACATCCCTAGTACTTATTTATCTTGTAACTAGAAATTTGTATCTTTTGACAACCTTCATTCAATTAGTGCGCCCCCCACTCCCCTCCTCTGGTAATCTCAGATCTGATCTCTTTTTCTATGAGTTTGTTTTTTTGTTTGTTTGTTTGTTTCTGAAGTGTAATTGACCTACAACTCTATGTTATTTTGTAATGATTTCATATTTCTATATATTACAAAATTATCTTCATGATATATTTAGTAACCATCTGTCACCATACAAAGATATTATAATAAAGTTGACCATATTCCCCATGCTTTACAGTTCATTTCTGTGACTCGTTTATTTTGTAACTGGAAGTTTGTGCCTCTTAGTCTTCCTCACTTATTTCACTCATTTTCCCAACGCCCTTCCCTCTGGCAACCACCTGTTTGTTCTCTGTATCTATAAATTCTGTTTGTGTTTTGTTATGTTTGTTCATTTGTTTTCCTTTTAGATTCCACATATAAGTGAGATCATACCTTATCTGTCTTTCTCTGTCTGACATTTTCCTTAGTGTAATACACTCTAGGTTCATCCATGTTGTCACAAATGGCAAGATTTCATTCTTTTCTATGGCAGAGTCATACTCAATTATATATATATATATATATATATATATGTATATAGCATCTTCTTTATTCATTCATCTACGATGGACACTTAGGTTGATTCCCTATCTTGGCTATTTTAAATAGTGCTGCAGTGAACATAAAGGTGCATCTACCTTTTCTAATTAGTGTTTTTTTATTTCTTCAGATAAATACCCAGAAGTAGAGTTGCTGGATCACATGCTGGTTCTAGTTTTAACTTTTTTGAGAAACCTCCATACTGTTTTCCATAGTGGCTGTACAAATTTACATTCTCATCAAGAGTGCACAAGAGTTCCCTTCTTCCAACACTTGTTATATTTTGTCTTTTTGATGCTAACTCTTCTGACAGGAGTGAGGTGATATCACATTTTGGTTTAGATTTGCATCTCCCTGATGATCAGTGATGTTGAGCATCTTTCTAAGTACTTATTGTTCATTTGCATGTCTTCTTTGGAAAAATGTCTATTCAGGACCTCTGCCCATTTTTAAATTAGATTGTTTGTTTCTTTGTTATTGAATTGTATGATTCTTTATATAATTTGAATATTAACCCTTTACCATATATATTGTTTTCAAATATGTTCTCGAATTCAGCAGGTTGCCTTTTTGTTTTATTGATGGTTTACTTTGCTGTGCAAAAGTTTTTAGTTTGACACAGTCTCACTTGTTTATTTTTTTTTAATTTTTTTATTTTTTTTCGGTATGGGGACCTCTCACTGTTGTGGCCTCTCCCATTGTGGAGCACAAGCTCCAGACGTGCAGGCCCAGCGGCCATGGCTCATGGGCCCTGCCGCTCCATAGCATGTGGGATCCTCCCAGACCAGGGCACGAACCTGTGTCCCCTGCATCGGCAGGCGGACTCTCAATCACTGCGCCACCAGGGAAGCCCCTCACTTGTTTATTTTTACTTTTGTCTCCCTTACCTGAGGAAACAGATCCCAAAAAATATTGCTACAATTGATGTCAAAGGGCACACTACCTATATTTTATTTTAGGATTTTTATGGTTTCAGGTCTTACATTTAATTCTTTAATCCATTTTGAGTTTATTTTTGTATATGATATGAGAAAATGGTTGTTTTATTCTTCTGCATGAAGTTGTCCAGTTTTCCCCACACCATTTATTAAAGAGGCTGTCTTTTCCTTATTGCATGTACTTGCATTCTTTGTCATAGATTAATTGAGCATGTAAGTGTGGGTTTATTTCTGGGATCTCTATTCTGTTCCCTTGATATATGTGTCAGTTTTTGTGCTAGTATCATACTGTTTGATTACTGTCACACTATAGTATAGTTTAAAATCAGGGAGTATAATACCTTCAGAATTGTTGTTCTTTCTCAAGATTGATTTAGCTATTCCAGGTCTTTGTATTTCCATATGAATCTTAGAATTATTTGTTCTAGTTCTGTGAAAAATGTTATTGGTGTTTTGACAGGAATTGCATTAAATCTGTAGATCGCCTTGGGGAATATGGTCATTTTAACAATATTAATTCTTCCAATCCACGAGCAAAATGTATCTTTACATTTGTTTGTACTGTCTTCAATTTCTTGCATCAGTATCTTAAGTTTCCTGAATACAAGTCTTTACCTCCTTAGTTATATTTATTCCTAGGTATTTTATTCTTTTTTTTTTTTTGCAGTTGTATATGGGATTGTTTCCTTAATTTCTCTTTCTGATAGTTTGTTGTTAGTGTAGAAAATGCAAGATTTTTGTATATTAATTTTGTATCCTGAAACTTTACTGAATTCATTGATGGGTTTTAATAGCTTTTTGGTGGCATCAAAAATCTTTAGGATTTTCTATATATAGTATTATGTCATCTTCACACAATGACAGTTTTATTGCTTCCTTTCCAATTTTGACTTCACTTTTTTTTTTCTTGTCTTGTTGCTGTGGCTAGGACTTCCGATACAATGTTGAATAAAACTGACAAGAGTGGGTATTCCTGCCTTGTTCCTGACCTTAGAGGAAATGCTTTCAGCTTTTCACTATTGAATGTTATGTTAACTGTGGGTTTGTCATATATGGCCTTTATTATGTTGAGGTATATTCCCTCTAAAACCATATTGTTGACAGATTTTCCATAAATGGATGTTTAATTTTGTCAAAAGCTTTTCATGCATGTATTGAGATGATTATATGATTTTTATTCCTCAATCTGTTAATGTGATGTTTCACATTGATTGTAGATTGAACCATCCTTGGATCCCTGGGATATTTCCCACATGATCATGGTGTATGATTCTTTTAAGGTATTGTTGAATTTAGTTTGCTAATATTTTGTTGAAGATTTTAGTATCTGTATTCAGAAGTGATATTGGCCTACAATTCTATTTATTTTTCTTTGTGTGGTATCTTTCTGATTTGGAATCTGGTTATACTGACCTCATAAGTTGAGTTTGGAAGAATTCCTTCCTCTTCAGTTGTTTGGAATAGTTTGAAAAGGATACTTTTTAATTGTTATTTTAATGTTTGATGAATTCACCTGTGAAGCCATCTGTTCCTGGACTTTTATTTATTGGGAGTACTTTTATTACTGCTTCAATTTCATTACTGGTAATCTGTTAGTTAATATTTTCTATTTCTTCTTGATTCAGTCTTGAGAGATTGTATGTTTCTAGAAATTTATCCATTTCTTCTAGGTTGTCCATTTTATTGGTGTATAATTGTTCAAAACAATATCTTATGATCCTTTGTATTCCTGTAGTTGTAATTCTCCTCTTCCTTTTCTGATTTTATTGATTTAGACCCTCTCTTTTTTTCTTTTCTTTTTGCTTTTCTTAATGAGACTGGCTAAAGGTTTATAAATTTTGTTTATCTTTTCAAAGAAACATTAATCTTGTCTACATTTTTTAGTCTTTATTTCATTTACTTCCCCTCTGACATTTATTTTATTTTTCCTTCTACTAAATTTGGGTCTCATTTTTTCTTCTTTTTCATTTTTTACTTTAGGTGTAAAGTTAGTTTGTTTATTTCAGATTCTTCTTGTTTCCTGAGGTAGGTTTGTATCAGTGTAAACTTCCATCTTAGAACTGCTTTTGCTGTGTTTCATAGATTTTGTGTTATTGTGTTTTCATTTTCTTTTGTGTCCAGGTATTTTTAAATTTATTTTTGACTTCTTAAGTGACCCATCAATTGTTTAGTAACATATTGTTTACCCTCCACTTTTTTTTTTTTTTTTTTTTTGCGGTACGCGGGCCTCTCACTGTTGTGGCCTCTCCTGCTGCGGAGCACAGGCTCCGGAAGCGCAGGCTCAGTGGCCATGGCTCACTGGCCCAGCCGCTCCACAGCATGTGGGATCTTCCCGGACCGGGGCACAAACCCGTGTCCCCTGCATCGGCAAGCGGACTCTCAACCACTGCGTCACCAGGGAAGCCCTACCCTTCACATTTTTGTATTTTTTTCCTTTTTTTTTTTCTTGTAGTTCATTGTTAGTCTCTTCCTGTTGTGGTTTGAAAGATGCTTAATATGATTTCAGCTGTAAATGTATTGAGACTTCTTTTGTGGCCTAGCATGTGATCTATTCTAAAGGATGTTCCATGTGTACTTGAAAAGAATGTGTATTTTGCTGCTTTTGGATGGAATTTCTATATATATCCATTTGGTTTAGTCTGTCCTTTAAGGTCAGTGTTTCCTTATTGATTTTATGTCTGGATGATTTGTCCATTGATGCAAGTGGGGTATTAATCTCCCCTACTAATATTGTGTTACTGTCAGTTTCTCCCTTTAGTGTGTTAATATTTGCTATATGTATTTAGAGTCTTTTAAATTGGGTAGATATATATTTACAATTGTTACATATTGCTGTTGTATTGATTCATTTATCATTATGTAATTATCTTCTCTGTCTCTTTTTACAATCTTTGTTTTAAAGGTCATTTGGAATAATATAAGTTTTTCTACCGTGGCTTTGTTTTCATATCCATTTAGCCACTCTGTGTCTTTTTATTGAATCAGTTAGTCTATTTACAATTAAGGTAATTATTAATAGGCACATGCTCAGTGCCATTTTGTTCATTGTTTTCAGATTGTTTGTATAGTTCCTTGTTTCTTGGGGAGAACCTCTGAAAATGTTATTGTCCTCCTGTTTGTGGGTCACCTACCCAAGGTGTTGGTTTTGACTGTACCACATCTCTGTCCCTCCTACCCATCTCGCTGTGGTGCCTTCTTTATATCTTTAGCTGTAGAATATCTATTCTGCTAGTCTTTGGGTCATTCTCATTGATAGTTTCTCTGTAAATAGTTGTAATTTTGATGTATCCATGGGAAGAAGTGAGTTCAGGGTCTTCCTACTCTACTATCTTGCTTACCCTTCTGTTGATTCTTTAAGACCTCAGTTACTCTAAGAAGAATTTAGACCTCTGTAATATTGGTCTTATTAGTGCCTTGTACTATCTCTCTGATAGCAATTGTGAGTTTGTTTTATAATTATGGATTTACACATTCATTTCAACTTCTACAATGTGAAGCTGAATGTGAGTGGACAAGGCAAAAAGGGGTCAAGAACTTTATTTTAATCATATCTGTATCTCTCATAGCTAGTAGTTCCCATAAGATAGGCACTCAAAATTGCAAAATAAAAAATGAAGCAAAAGATATGTAGTTGTTTAACTTTTATCAATTCCATATGTTTGTTATTTCTTTCATTTTTCAAATGGTAAAAATGAGGTTGATATGAAGAGTGAATAATGAGTGTTATCTCTGAAGATTATCAAATTGAAATTGGGTATGTTAGGAAACCTTTTAGAGAAAGGGATTTACAAAGATAAAATGTAGTAACATCATTATCACCATCATCATCATGAATTCATCCAAAAAATATTTATTATTTACCCTGTCTCAGGCAGAGCACAAGGAACACATTGCTACCTGGAGAATATAGTCACTTATTCTGAACATCTGTGTCTATTCTTTACTCATAGAAAACAACCATTTTGGAGTACTTTCAGAGATTCCTGAATCTCTATGTTAACAACAGACATGCTCCTAAAATGTGGACTTTCAAGGCCAAATACTTGAAGGCCAAGTGAACAATGGAAGACCTCTTGTTCCAAGACAGATGACCAAACCCATGCATCCCTGCATTTGGATGGATGGTTTGCCATGGAACCTTATACAGATTGGAGCCAGTACTGGAACAATGTTGGCTTGGAGGGATAAGCTCCTAGAAACCTCACTTAGAGTTTGGTGTATGGACATTAAACAATGCTGAGGCTGGAAAAAATACATCACACAGCAGGTTCCAGGAAATAAGCAGAAGGCTGGCTGTAGGCCAGGGTAAGGGGCCAAAATACTTGTCAGGGACAATTCCTCACAGAGAAATGACAGCAGGTTTGAGGACAGCAGGTGTAACCTGAAGAGATAATTATATTAATTACATTTTGAAAATTGGAAGAAGAGAAAAAGAAAGTGGTTTTTATTTTTTTCTCTAATGAGAGAGATTTTAATTTTTTGCCCACCTTTCATAAAAGTCTGAAAGGAATGAATAATTTAAAAATGAATTTTAAAGCAATGTTAAGCATATTAACCATTACTGCACATCAGCCTTATTATAAGTTCTTTATATATATATATATATATATATATATATATATATATATATATATATATATATATATATATATATATATATATATATATATATATATATACTTATTTAGTTTTCACAACTAACCTTTGGAATAGATAGTTAATATCTCCATTTTACAAATGGAGGATATAGAGAATAGAGAGGTTAAGCAACCTGCTCTGGGTCATAGAAGTAGCACTGTTGGAGCTAGATATCAAGATAAGGTAATCTGACTCCAGAGTCTACTCTCCTAAACATGTTGTTGTACTACCTCTCTATTCTGTCATAATAATTAAGAGAGGGTCAAATTCACCCAGGGATAGACAAATAACCCAATGAAACATAAAAATAGAGCTCAGAAGCACTCTGGCACATACAGGATCCTGCTATATGATGGAGGTAGAAAACAGATCAGTCAGAAAAAAGGATTCCCTATTTAATAAATGGTGCTAAGGCAATTGGTTTTCCATTAGGAAAAATACAAATTTGGGTGCTTACCTTACTTACACTGTATATAATAATTCAATCCAAGTAGATTGAAGTCTTAAATGTAAAATACAAAACTTTAAAATTGTTAGAAAAATAAATTTATTGCCTATGTGGAGGAGAACAAATTTTCTGAAAGCATAAATTATTTGGACTTTTTAAATGAATTTAATTAAATTATAATTTAACAGTTCAATTTATCAAGATACATATTTTAAAATGAAAACACAAGCTACACATTTGAGGAAGATGCTTGCCACAAATAAAATTCACAAAAAAATTGCATCTAGGCTATGTAAAAAACTCCTATAAATCAAATAAAAAGCTCCTATAAATCAAATAAATAAATAATAAAATAATTGAGGAAAAGATACAAAAAATAATTTCATAGTAAAAGGAACATTAATGGCCAAAAATGTGAAATGATTCTCAAGCTCACTATTATTTAGGAAAATTCAAGCTAAATTCAAAGCTTTCATTTCACATTCATTATTTTGGTAAAAGTTAAAACTTCTGACAATGTCAAGATTTGGCAAGGATGTGAGACAATGGAGAATCTTACAGACTTTTGGTGGTGATAGAAAGGTGTATTTGTACAAGTACTCTACAAAACAATTTGTTGGTACTTGGTAAATTTGAAAATATCTAAATCCTACAACCAGCAACTCCACCCTTAGATATATACTCTGAAGATTATTTTGGACATGTGCACATAGCACTAGTTTTTATATAATCAAGAGCCTAAAAATAAACCCAAATAAAAATTGTGAGATTGATAAACAGTGATATAGTCATAGAATGGAAATCCAGCAAAAAAAAAAGAATAAACTACAGTTACACACATTAATATGTATGAACTTCACAAACTGAGTAAAAGAAAAAAGCAAGAGACAAAATCTAACTGCTATGATTCCAATTATTTAAAGTTTAAATACAAGAAACACTATAAAAAATGACTTTTGGATCATAATATACTATAAAGAAAAGCATGGAAATGGTACACACAAAGTTCAGGGTCATGCGTCCTTTTTTTGATGGGAGTGGGAAGGATGGCAGATTCTGACATGAAGGGGCTAGCAATAGTAGGGTCTTCAAGATTTCCTTGATGGTAAGTACATGCATATTTATTATGCTTTATAGCTGAAATATGCACTATGCATACTTATGTTTAGGTACATTGTTAAATGTATGCAATATAAGTTTTGCCTTCAAGTTGTTCTTACCTTCCATTTGGGGAGACAGGCAGAGGAACAAATAAGTGCAAATATTTTCAGTGTGTCTATGTCCTAGGAGCTATGAAAATCTTGTCACTGGATTTCTGAGAAAATTACTTCTTAACTCTGGAGAAAGAATGACAGATAGACAATACTGAAAGTAGTGAGGCTAGATAGACACTATAGTAACAATCTAGTCAAGGGATAGTGGCTGGGACCAGTATTGTAGCAGTGGAGTTAGAAAGAAGTGGACAGATTTGGGATATGTATTGGAGATACTCAATAGAATGTGCCGAATGATTGTGATATAGGAAAAAGGGAACAAAAAGATTCACTAGAATGCATAGATTTTTGGTTTGAGCAATTGAATGTATAGTGTTGCCATCTATTATGATGTGAAAGGCTAGGGGACTGGCAGGTAAGAGCAGAGGATAGATGAGGAAATCAAGATTTCTGTTTTGGCATGTTAAGTTTGAGATACAAAATAGATTATTCAATTAGATTTTTCATGAGGGCAGATAGATACATAAGTCTGGGTATTCAGTAACAGTTAAAGACTGAATGTGAAATTAAAGTGTCAAGTAATTTGGAACATATCTAAAATCTTGATTTTAAATCTCAATTTTCTCATTAGCTGGTTTTTACAGATATTTTCAAAATTAAATAATTTAAAATGTGAAAATGTTTTGGGAATAACAAGTGTAACATAAGAACATTATTATTAGTGGGAAAAAAAAAATGTACTAGGATTAGAAGAAAGGCATTTTAGGCCTAACTCTTTCACTGGCTAATGCTACAACTTTAAACAAGTTATATAATTCATTGATTTGTGTTTCTTTAGCTTTAAAATGATGGAATTAAAATCAATATTTATTGAGTAGTTTCCTGTCTAACTTTCAAAAAGACATTGACATATTGACATTAATTGTTCACTGGGAAGAATATGGTTATTATTATTTAGGTGCAAATTACTTAAACGTATAAACTTTGTAATCACTTTATTTGAAAAACATTAAGCATCTAAATGTGACATTACAAGAAAATCTTAAGTTTGAGCCAGAGGAAGGATTCAAGAACCAGACTGAATTCTTCAGTGTCTGTGCAATTTTGTACTAGAAATAAACTTGTTTTTTTTATTTGGATTTGCAGTGACATTTATATTTAGGCAGAATGGATCTGGAGATGAGGGCAAATAATGGTAAACAACAACAAAAATGTCTTGGATAGAATATTTTTATGATGGACCATCAAACAGAAACCTTAATTTCCATTACTAAGCAAAGTCATAGATGGAGCAAAAACTTTAGGAAGAATAATTTTAACTGCATCCATATTTTTCTGTAATCTTGACCTTTTTGTAATATGCATGTAA
Source organism: Delphinus delphis (assembly GCF_949987515.2). Lineage (NCBI taxonomy): Eukaryota > Metazoa > Chordata > Mammalia > Artiodactyla > Delphinidae > Delphinus > Delphinus delphis. The sequence goes on from NC_082695.1 coordinate 57,630,137, forward strand.
ATTTGTAATTAGCTAAATACTTAGAGGATGGGTGAGAATAAACTAGCTACTGAGTCAGCATTTAGAGACCTAACAAGAATATCACTAATCTCTAAATCTTATATGCCACACGTGGACTCATAAATTTCCAAAGACTAGAGAATTTAGAGTTCAACTTTTTTTCTTATTTAAGACCACTTGAAAGTGGCCTTGAATACTTCCAGTGCAGTAAACTGATATTTCACGGGATAGCCTATACTATTATTGTACAATTCTAAATGAAAGACCATCCTTTGCAATGTAAAACCAAAGTCAACTGCCTTGTAATTCCCATCCTTTGATTCTATTTTTTTTTTCCACTTTGGAGAAACAAGTAGAAAAATAAACAAGCAAACATGTAAACTTTGAATATATTTGAATATATTGTATTTGAGGTAGGAAAAAGTGGGCTTCAGGCCATACACTTACAACTAGCCTCCTGTTTTCATTTCCTGAGAAAGGAGATAGGTGGGATCCAGGTTAGGCATTTACAATCAGCATCCTGTTTGCTCTCTGAAATGGAAGTAACAACAGAAACATGGTAAACAGCCAGGCTTTGTCTCCTGGGTACACTTTAAGATAACAGTCATGGCAGGAACAGAGAGGCACTAAACCTTGTTTGAGTAAAGGATCAAGAGGTCACATATTTCTCATCCTTGGAGCAAGGGAGACATTGCACATGCGCAGAAAGGTTCCTTGGGGGTTAAAAAGGAGGGGACACTACCCCATAATATGTGATGCTAAGGCCGTCCCAGAGGCCTCTGGGCTGGAGTCCATCTTAGAAAAAAGTTGTTCATGCATATTGGGGAGGGTCCTAGGGCAGGTCAGGTGTGGAAAAAGAAAACAGCTAATTGGCCAAAGGTAAACAACGACCCGTAAGAACTGCCCTATATAAATAACTTAACCGCCTCTTTACTGCACTCCTTTTCATTAGCGAGAACGCCCACACCCTTTCTCTCTGGGTGTGCACCTCTGTCTTGCTAAACAAACGTTTCTCTGTGTGCTCTCCCACTAGTTGTTGTGCTATGTCTCTAATAATAAATTTTTACCTGTTTTTCACAGTTTTTGCCTCCGTGAGAAATGCATTTTTTCACTGGAGGCAAGAGCCAGGGAGTCTGGTGGCTAGGATTCCTGGTATTCACCCAGGCCAACCAGGTTCAATTCCTGCGCAGGGAGTAAAGATCTCACTTTATGCCACCACTCACTGCTACCTTTCTGAGATCAGTATCTTCTCAGATCTTTCTATTCATTCTCATGTTCCTCAAGCATTTGTTATTCTATTTTCTGGACTACTTCATCCATAGTTTGTCCTTTTATGTAAGAATTCATTTTACAGTTTCAATCTTTAAATGTGGTGACCAGAATGGACCATGATTATTTAGATATGATATGACAATTACAGAAATTAGTGAGATCCATCACCTTCAAGATTGACCTGCATTGAACTTGTAGGATTAGGAAGCCCTTAGTCTTTCTTAAAAAGTGTCAAGCCAGGCATTACCAATTGTACAATTTTGTAATTTATTAAACTTCTTCAGATTTCCATGTAAAAAGTTCAATAAACATTTCCTTCAACCTGAATTTTCTCTTAAAAGCACTCTGTTAATTTGGCTCCCATGGCCACTAGAATATAAATCTGTTATTTCTATTCTTTATGTTAACGAGAATAGATAAAAGATTTTTTTTCATCTCAGGGCTTTTTATCAAATACCACTGTGATATATGAGACAAGGTCTTTTATTTTTGACCAAAGCAAGATCAAGATTTTAAGTTTATTATTTAATGTCTGCAAAAGACTAAATTTGAAAACCTCTGACACACAGCCCCAACAAATATATTAAATTCCTACTTTTGTAATGTTATAATTCTTGTCCTGTAGGGTTGCTCCCCACAGGCTTGCAAGCACTGTAATTGCCCAGCCTCAAGACCGACAAAGAACCCAGAGTCAGTGACAGAGACATCAATGGTTTAATAGATGGGAGATCTCAAACATCTGAAGGAAAATGGTCATAAAGTGACAGCCCACCATGAAGGGACAAGCAGATGGCAGGCAGGACACTGCAGCAGTAGTCTTCACTGGTTGCGGGGTGCGGGGGTGGGGGGGCGGGGGGGCGGGGAGGGGACTACCAGTTATAGGGGGAATTAATGTCAGAATGGCTCACTTGTTACTAAGGAAACCAGCAGAGAGGCTTGGCCCTATTAGTCCCTCTGGCTAAGTACTTCATAGGGCAGAGGTCTTCCCTTTGTTAAACTATCAAAGGAGAGCCATTCTGACCATTAGACTAATCACTAGCTGGGGCCCAGAGTCAGTATCAGTAGGTATTTACTGATTAGGTTCTGCAATTAAGGGAGAAGGTCAGTCGTGTGAGTAAGATGTAGGTGAAGCTGGGACTATTCAAGTAGTGGATCTACAGAAAGCCAGCAAACAGCCATCTTGGGTAGCCTGATCATATATGTCTTGAATAAAAAGTACTCATAGATATCATTTAAAAAAAACTGTAACATTTATACTTTTTTATGTTGTATTTATTCTTGTTTATTTTGGCTCAGATTTCCACCTCTGCATATCATTTTGATATGCGATCTGACCTCTATCTTGTTAGCTAGGTGTAAAGTGTACTAGAATGTCTTCTGTCAATTCTTGATAAATATATTGTAAACACAAGGCCAAAGGGTCAATTCCTTGGCTGCTGGGAGACTTATATTAGACTTATTCCTCTTCAAATATAGACCATTCCTGAACTTAATGTTACTTCCCAGACAGATGAAGACTAATGTCTGGTTTAATAAATTTAAATTCTATCTCTGTCTCTCCCTCCCTCTCTCTATCCCTCTTTTCCTCCCTCTCTTTCTTGTCCATTAATCTTTCAGTCAAATTCTTTAACAATACTCTATCCTTTCTCACTTAGAACATTTGCTTATATGCTTAATTCTAAATCCAGGTCTTAGGGCATAAGGTGCTCAATTCTATGCTACTTTTTCTAGTGTCATGACCTATTCTGCAAATATTCTGTCTGGGTCTGGGTAAATTTATCTGCATATCCCATAGTATGACATCTCTGAAATGAACTCATTCCTTTATTCCAGTCATCAAAGACTGCCTATCTGTAGATCTTACTGCCTATCTGTAGATCTTCTGACACCCCCCACCTTTTTTTTTTCCTCTTCCTGTTGCTACAATTTTGCCTCTCTACACCAGTGCTGGATTAAATCTCAGAGACAGAGTTTTGGGTGAAGTAGAAAAAAATGGGTTTATTGCAGGGCACCAAGACAGGCATACAGGACAGCTAGTTCTTAAAAGTCCCGAACACACTAAAGGCTTTCAGGGAAAGGTTTATAAAGACATGGTGAGGGAGGGGGTTTGTGGGGTGGGTGATCAGCTCATGGACATTCTTCTGATTGGTTGGTGGTGAGGTAATTGGGAGTCAGCATCATCAACTTTCAGGTTCCAACAGGTCTGAGGTCTACATGCTTGTGGGCAACATACAGTTAACTTCTTCCACCTAGCGGGGGTTTCAGTATCTTCAAAACAGCTCAAATGACATGGCTCAGAATATTATCTATAGTCCTTGAGGAAGAAGTAAAGGTCCTTGAATTTGTTTAATGGTTAAAGTATTATTATTTTATCTTGCTTGACTGTTTTCCTTTCTTTCTGCATTTTCTCAGTTCTCTGATTAAATTTATTTTTTGACTAAAGTTTTTCTACAGACAAAAGGCAGGCAGAGGACAAGGGTGTGGGGGAGTCTATTCTGGAAAGGCCTCACAGGGTCCTGCTCAGTTACATTCCCAGTTGGCTACTTTATGTTTAAAACCTCCTCTATAACCAGTGTGCCTAGGTTGTCCTCTCACACAGTCCATTTTCTAATATTGTGTTTCTCTGCTGAAACATAGATAATGTGGAAACATAATATGGACACAATTAAAACATTTATCACTAAAAGAGCCAGTCATTATTAACATTATCTTCATAATAACATAATTACCAACATCAGCTTGGTAGAAGTCAAAGCGTTTAATTAGAGCTATGAAGTTTACTGTGGTAATGACATGATAAGGGAGTGAACATCACAAATACCAAGTTATTATTATCCCATCTTCTTCAACGTCAAATGAGCCTTTCTCAAACCAACCCTGCTGCATCTTCTATTGATTCGTGTCACCTCTAAAATGGTACTTTATTTGAAATTGATCAGCCATTAATTTAAAACTTTTAAATGCCAAGATTTAAAGCTGAATATTAAAACAGAAGAACATAAGCTGTATTCATCTATATTGGCTTCTTAGATAAGATTTAGAGTTCACAGAAACTCTCATATCCCAAGTTAGTTTACCAAAAAAAGCTCACAGGACATTATGATTTTCCACTACAAAAAGTAAAATTAACATAAAAAAATCATTTTCATTTGTTTGGGTACTTTATCTGTGTTTAATTATCACTAAAAGTCTGTTATTGTCCTTACCTTGTAGATGTGAAGACCAAAGCTCAGAGAGATTAAATAGTGACTCAGAGAAATAAAATAAAGAGCCAAGGCATGGATAGAAATCCTACATACTTTCTATATTTTACTGCCTTCCAAGAAGGAAAATTGCTTAACACTTTACTAGTTATATTACCTTAGGAAAGTTGTTTAACTTTTCTAAGCTGTAGTTTGTCTCATCTCTAAATTAGTTATAAGAATAGTAATCATACCACAGGATTGACACAGAGATTAAATATCTTAGAACAGTTACTTTTTTTTTTTAACATCTTTATTGGAGTATAATTCCTTTACAATGGTGTGTTAGTTTCTGCTTTATAACAAAGTGAATCAGTTATACATATACATATGTTCCCATATCTCTTCCCTCTAGGGTATCCCTCCCTCCCACCCTCCCTATCCCAACCTGAAGGCGGTCACAAAACACCGAGCTGATCTCCCTGTGCTATGTGGCTGCTTCCCACTAGCTATCTACCTTACGTTTGGTAGTGTAAATATATCCATGCCTCTCTCTGTCTTTGTCACAGCTTACCCTAACCCCTCCCCATATCCTCAAGTCCGTTCTCTAGTAGGTCTGTGTCTTTATTCCTGTCTTACCCCTGGTTCTTCATGACATTTATTTTTCTTAAATTCTTTATATATGTGTTAGCATATGGTATTTGTCTTTCTCTTTTTGACTTACTTCACTCTGTATGACAGACTCTAGGTCTATCCACTTCATTACAAATAGCTCAGTTTTGTTTCCTTTTATGGCTGAGTAATATTCCATTGTTTATATGTGCCACATCTTCTTTATCCATTCATCCTATGATGGGCACTTAGGTTGTTTCCATCTCCAGGCTACTGTAAATAGAGATGCAATGAATATTTTGGTACATGACCCTTTTTGAATTATGGTTTTCTCAGGGTATATGCCCAGTAGTGGGATTCCTGGGTCATATGGTAGTTCTATTTGTAGTTTTTTAAGGAACCTCCATACTGTTCTAAATAGTGACCGTACCAATTCACATTCCCACCAGCAGTGCAAGAGTGTTCCCTTTTCTCCACACCCTCTCCAGCATTTATTGTTTCTAGATTTTTTGATGAGGGCCATTCTGACTGGTGTGAGATGATATCTCATTGTAGTTTTGATTTGCATTTCTCTAATGATTAATGATGTTGAGCATTCTTTTATGTGTTTGTTGGCAGTCTGAATATCTTCTTTGGAGAAATGTCTATTTAGGTTTTCTGCCCATTTTTGGATTAGGTTGTTTGTTTTTTTGTTATTGAGCTGCATGAGCTGCTTATAAATTTTGGAGATTAATCCTTTGTCAGTTGTTTCATTTGCAAATATTTTCACCCATTCTAAGGGTTGTATTTTGGTCTTGTTTATGGTTTCCTTAACTGTGCAAAAGCTTTGAAGTTTCATTAGGTCCCATTTGTGTTTTGTTTTTATTTTCATTTCTCTAGGAGGTGGGTCAAAAGGATCTTGCTGTGATTTATGTCATAGAGTGTCCTGTCTATGTTTTCCTCTAAGAGTTTGATAGTTTCTGGCCTTACATTTTGGTCTTTAATCCATTTTGAGCTTATTTTTGTGTATGGTGTTAGGGAGTGATCTAATCTCATAGTTTTACATGTACCTGTCCAGTTTTCCCAACACCACTTATTGAAGAGGCTGTCCTTTCTCCACTGTACATTCCTGCCACCTTTATCAAAGATAAGGTGTCCATATGTGCATGGGTTTATCTCTGGGCTTTCTATCCTGTTCCATTGATCTATCTTTCTGTTTTTGTTCCAGGACCATACTTTCTTCTTTGTAGTATAGTCTGAAGTCAGGGAGCCTGATTCCTCCAGCTCCATTTTTTGTTCTCAAGATTGCTTTGGCTATTTGGGGTCTTTTGTGTTTCCATACAAATTGTGAAGTTTTTTGTTCTAGTTCTGTGAAAAATTCCAGTGGTAGTTTGATAGGGATTGCCTTGACTCTGTAGATTGTTTTGGGTAGTAGAGCCATTTTCACAATGTTGATTCTTCCAATCCAAGAACATGGTATATCTCTCCATCTATTTGTATCATCTTTAATTTCTTGCATCAGTGTCTTATAATTTTCTGCATACAGGTCTTTTGTCTCCTTAGGTAGGCTTATACCTAGATATTTTATTCTTTTTGTTGCAATGGTAAATGGGAGTGTTTTCTTGATTTCACTTTCAGATTTTTCATCATTAGTGTAGAGGAATGCCAGAGATTTCTGTGCATTAATTTTGTATCCTGCCAATTTACCAAATTCATTGATTAGCTCTAGTAGTTTTCTGGTGGCATCTTTAGGATTCTCTATGTATAGTATCATATCAGGTGCAAACAGTGACAGCTTTACTTCTTCTTTTCTGATTTGGCTTTCTTTTATTTCTTTTTCTTCTCTGATTGCTGAGGCTAAAACTTCCAAAACTATGTTGAAGAAGAGTGGTGAGAGTGGGCAACCTTGTCTTGTTCCTGATCTTAGTGGAAATGCTTTCAGTTTTTCACCATTTAGGATGATGCTGGCTGTGGGTTTGTCATATATAGCCTTTAATATGTTGAGGAAAGTTCCCTCTATGCATACTTTCTGCAGGGTTTTTATCATAAATGGGTGTTGAACTTTGTCAAAAGCTTTGTCTGCATCTATTGAGATGATCATATGGTTTTTCTCCTTCAATTTGTTAATATGGTTTATCACATTGATAGATTTGCGTATATTGAAGAATCCTTGCATTCCTGGAATAAACCCCACTTGATCATAATGTATGATCCTTTTAATGTGCTGTTGGATTCTCTTTGCTAGTATTTTGTTGAGGATTTTTGCATTTATGTTCATCAGTGATATTGGCCTGTAGTTTTCTTTCTTTGTGACATCCTTGTCTGGTTTTGGTATCAAGGTGATGGTGGCCTTGTAGAATGAATTTGGGAGTTTCCTCCCTCTGCTATATTTTGGAAGAGTGAGAAGGATAGGTGTTATCTCTTCTCTAAATGTTTGATAGAATTCGCCTATGAAGCCATCTGGTCCTGGGCTTTTGTTTGTTGGAAGATTTTTAATCACAGTTTCAATTTCAGTGCTTGTGATTGTTCTGTTCATATTTTCTATTTCTTCCTGATTCAGTCTTGGCAGCTTGTGCATTTCCAAGAATTTGTCCATTACTTCCAGGTTGTCTATTTTATTGGCATAGAGATGCTTGTAGTCATCTCATGATCTTTTGTATTTCTGCAGTGTTAGTTGTTACTTCTCCTTTTTCATTTCTAATTCTATTGATTTGAGTCTTCTCCCTTTTTTTCTTGATGAGTCTGGCTAATTGTTTATCACTTTTGTTTATCTTCTCAAAGAACCAAATTTTCATTTTATTGATATTTGCTATCATTTCCTTCATTTATTTTTCATTTATTTCTGATCTGATTTTTATGATTTCTTTCCTTCTGCTAACTTTGTTTTTTTGTTGTTGTTGTTGTTCTTTTTTCTCTAGTTGCTTTAGGTGCAAGGTTAGGTTGTTTATTCGAGATGATTCCTGTTTCTTAACGTGGGCTTGTATTGCTATAAACTTCCCTCTTAGAACTGCTTTTTCTGCATCCCATAGGTTTTGGGTTGTCGTGTCTCCTTTGTCATTTGTTTCTAGGTATTTTTTGATTTCATCTTTGATTTCTTCAGTGATCACTTCGTTATTAAGTAGTGTATTCTTTAGCCTCCATGTGTTTGTATTTTTTACAGATCTTTTCTTGTAATTGATATCTAGTCTCATAGCACTGTGGTCGGAAAAGATACTTGATACAATTTCAATTTTCTTAAATTTACCAAGGCTTGATTTGTGACCCAAGATATGATCTACCCTGGAGAATGTTCCATGAGCACTTGAGAAAAATGTGTATACTGTTGTTTTGGGATGGAGTGTCTTATAAATATCAATTAAGTCCATCTTGTTTAATGTATCATTTAAAGCTTGTGTTTCCTTATTCATTTTCGTTTCGGATGATCTGTCCATTGGTGAAAGTGGGGTGTTAAAGTCTCCTACTATGAATGTGTTACTGTCGATTTCCCCTTTTATGGCTGTTAGTATATGCCTTATGTATTGAGGTGCTTCTATGTTGTGTGCATAAATATTTACAATTGTTATATCTTCTTCTTGGATCAATCCCTTGATCATTATGTAGTGTCCTTCTTTGCCTCTTCTAATAGTCTTTATTTTAAAGTCTATTTTGTCTGATATGAGAATTGCTACTCCAGCTTTCTTTTGTTTTCCATTTGCATGGAATATCTTTTTCTATCCTTTTACTTTCAGTCTGTATGTGTGTCTAGGTCTGTAGTGGTTCTCTTTTAGACAGCATGTATATGGGTCTCGTTTTTGTATCCATTCAGCCAATCTGTGTCTTTTGGTGGGAGCATTTAGTCCATTTACATTTAAGGTAATTATTGATATGTATGTTCCTATTCCCATTTTCTAAATTGTTTTGGGTTAATTATTGTATGTCTTTTCCTTCTCTTGTGTTTCTTTTTTTTTTATATATATAATTTTTTTTTAACATCTTTATTGGGGTATAATTGCTTTACAATGGTGTGTTAGTTTCTGCTGTATAACAAAGTGAATCAGTTATACATATACATATGTTCCCATATCTCTTCCATCTTGCATCTCCCTCCCTCCCACCCTCCCTATCCCACCCCTCCAGGCTGTCACAAAGCACCAAGCCAATATCCCTGTGCCATGCGGCTGCTTCCAACTATCTATCTACCTTACTAAGTTTGTTAGTGTGTATATGTCCATGATTCTCTCGCCCTGTCACAGCTCACCCTTCCCCCTCCCCATAACCTCAAGTCCGTTCTCTAGGAGGTCTGCGTCTTTATTCCTGCATTACCCCTAAGTGCTTCATGACATTTTTTTCCTTAAATTCCATATATATGTGTTAGCATATGATATTTGTCTTTTTCTTTTTGACTTGCTTCAGTCTGTATGACAGACTCTAGGTCTACTCACCTCATTACAAATAGCTCAATTTCATTTCTTTTTATGGCTGAGTAATAGTCCATTGTATATATGTGCCACATCTTCTTTATCCATTCATCTGATGATGGGCACTTAGGTTGTTTCCATCTCCGGGCTATTGTAAATAGAGCTGCAATGAACATTTTGGTACATGACTCTTTTTGAATTTCGGTTTTCTCAGGGTATATGCCCAGTAGTGGGATTGCTGGGTCATATGGTAGTTCTATTTGTAGCTTTTCAAGGAACCTCCATACTGTTCTCCATAGTGGCTGAACCAATTCACATTCCTACCAGCAGTGCAAGAGTGTTCCCTTTTCTCCACACCCTCTCCAGCATTTATTGTTTCTAGATTTTTTGATGATGGCCATTCTGACTGGTGTGAGATGATATCTCATTGTAGTTTTGATTTGCATTTCTCTAATGATTAATGATGTTGAGCATTCTTTTATGTGTTTGTTGGCAGTCTGTATATCTTCTTTGGAGAAATGTCTATTTAGGTCTTCTGCCCATTTTTGGATTGGGTTGTTTGTTTTTTTGTTATTGAGCTGCATGAGCTGCTTGTAAATTTTGGAGATTAATCCTTTGTCGGTTACTTCATTTGCAAATATTTTCTCCCATTCTGAGGGTTGTCTTTTGGTCTTGTTTATGGTTTCCTTTGCTGTGCAAAAACTTTGAAGTTTCATAAGGTCCCATTTGTTTATTTTTGTTTTTATTTCCATTACTCTAGGAGGTGGGTCAGAAAGGATCTTGCTGTGATTTATGTCATAGAGTGTTCTGCCTATGTTTTCCTCTAAGAGTTTGATAGTTTCTGGCCTTACATTTTGGTCTTTAATGCATTTTGAGCTTATTTTTGTGTATGGTGTTAGGGAGTGATCTAATCTCATAGTTTTACATGTACCTGTCCAGTTTTCCCAGCACCACTTATTGAAGAGGCTGTCCTTTCTCCACTGTACATTCTTGCCACCTTTATCAAAGATAAGGTGTCCATATGTGCATAGGTTTATCTCTGGGCTTTCTATCCTGTTCCATTGATCTATCTTTCTGTTTTTGTGCCAGTACAATACCGTCTTGATAACTGTAGCTTTGTAGTATAGTCTGAAGTCAGGGAGCCTGATTCCTCCAGTTCCTTTTTTCGTTCTCAAGATTGCTTTGGTTATTTGGGGTATTTTGTGTTTCCATACAAATTGCAAATTTTTTTGTTCTAGTTCTGTGAAAAATGCCAGTGGTAGTTTGATAGGGATTGCCTTGAATCTATAGATTGCTTTGGTTAGTAGAGTCATTTTTACAATGTTGATTCTTCCAATCCAAGAACATGGTATATCTCTCCATCTATTTGTATCATCTTTAATTTCTTGCATCAGTGTCTTATAATTTTCTGCATACAGGTCTTTTGTCTCCTTAGGTAGGTTTATTCCTAGATATTTTATTCTTTTTGTTGCAATGGTAAATGAGAGTGTTTTCTTGATTTCACTTTCAGATTTTTCATCATTAGTATATAGGAATGCCAGAGATTTTTGTGCATTAATTTTGTATCCTGCCACTTTACCAAATTCATTGATTAGCTCTAGTAGTTTTCTGGTAGCATTTTTAGGGTTCTCTATGTATAGGATCATGTCATCTGCAAATAGTGACAGCTTTACTTCTTCTTTTCTGATTTGGATTCCTTTTATTTCCTTTTCTTCTCTGATTGCTGTGGCTAAAACTTCCAAAACTATGTTGAATAAGAGTGGTGAGAGTGGGCAACCTTGTCTTGTTCCTGATCTTAGTGGAAATGCTTTCAGTTTTTCACCATTGAGGATGATGTTTGCTATGGGCTTGTCATATATGGCCTTTATTATGTTGAGGAAAGTTCCCTCTATGTCTACTTTCTGCAGGGTTTTTATCATAAATGGGTGTTGAATTTTGTCAAAAGCTTTCTCTGCATCTATTGAGATGATCATGTGGTTTTTCTCCTTCAATTTGTTAATATGGTTTATCACATTGATAGATGTGCATATATTGAAGAATCCTTGCATTCCTGGAATAAACCCCACTTGATCATAATGTATGATCCTTTTAATGTGCTGTTGGATTCTCTTTGCTAGTATTTTGTTGAGGATTTTTGCACTTATGTTCATCAGTGATATTGGCCTGTAGTTTTCTTTCTTTGTGACATCCTTGTCTGGTTTTGGTATCAAGGTGATGGTGGCCCCGTAGAAGGAGTTTGGGAGTGTTCCTCCCTCTGCTATAGTTTGGAAGAGTTTGAGAAGGATAGGTGTTATCTCTTCTCTAAATGTTTGATAGAATTCGCCTGTGAAGCCATCTGGTCTTGGGCTTTTCTTTGTTGGAAGATTTTTAATCACAGTTTCAATTTCAGTGCTTGTGATTGTTCTGTTCATATTTTCTATTTCTTCCTGATTCAGTCTTGGCAGCTTGTGCATTTCTAAGAATTTGTCCATTTCTTCCAGATTGTCCATTTTATTGGCATAGAGTTGCTTGTAGTAATCTCTCATGATCTCTTTTATTTCTGCAGTGTCAGTTGTTACCTCTCCTTTTTCATTTCTAATTCTATTGATTTGAGTCTTCTCCCTTTTTTTCTTGATGAGTCTGGCTAGTGGTTTATCTATTTTGTTTATCTTCTCAAAGAACCAGGTTTTAGTTTTATTGATCTTTGCTATTGTTTCCTTCATTTCTTTTTCATTTATTTCTGATCTGATTTTTATGATTTCTTTCCTTCTGCTAGCTTTGGGTTTTTTTTGTTCTTCTTTCTCTAATTGCTTGAGGTGCAAGGTTAGGTTGTTTATTCAAGATGTTTCCTGCTTCTTAAGGTGGGCTTGTATTGCTATAAACTTCCCCCTTAGAACTGCTTTTGCTGCATCCCACAAGTTTTGGGTCGTTGTGTCTCCATTGTCATTTGTTTCTAGGTATTTTTTGATTTCCTCTTTGATTTCTTCAGTGATCACTTCATTATTAAGTAGTGTATTGTTTAGCCTCCATGTGTTTGTATTTTTTTACAGATCTTTTCCTGTAATTGATATCTAGTCTCATGGCATTGTGGTCAGAGAAGATACTTGATACAATTTCAATTTTCTTAAATTTACCAAGGCTTGATTTGTGACCCAAGATATGATCTATCCTGGAGAATGTTCCATGAGCACTTGAGAAAAATGTGTATTCTGTTGTTTTTGGATGGAGTGTCCTATAAATATCAATTAAGTCCATCTTGTTTAATGTATCATTTAAAGCTTGTGTTTCCTTATTTATTTTCATTTTGGATGATCTGTCCATTGGTGAAAGTGGGGTGTTAAAGCACACTACTATGAATGTGTTACTGTCGATTTCCCCTTTTATGGCTGTTAGTATTTGCCTTATGTATTGAGGTGTTCCTATGTTGGGTGCATAAATATTTACAATTGTTATATCTTCTTCTTGGATCGATCCCTTGATCATTATGTAGTGTCCTTCTTTGTCTCTTTTTATAGTCCTTATTTAAAGTCTATTTTGTCTGATATGAGAATTGCTACTCCAGCTTTCTTTTGGTTTCCATTTGCATGGAATATCTTTTTCCATCCCCTTACTTTCAGTCTGTATGTGTCTCTAGGTCTGAAGTTGGTCTCTTGTAGACAGCATATATATGGGTCTTGTTTTTGTATCCATTCAGCTAATCTGTGTCTTTTGGTGGGAGCATTTAGTCCATTTACATTTAAGGTAATTATTGATATGTATGTTCCTATTCCCATTTTCTAAATTGTTTTGGGTTCGTTATTATAGGTCTTTTCCTTCTCTTGTGTTTCTTGTCTAGAGAAGATCCTTTAGCATTTGTTGTAAAGCTGGCTTGGTGGTGCTGAACTCTCTCAGCTTTTGCTTGTCTGTAAAGGTTTTATTTTCTCCATCAAATCTGAATGAGATCCTTGCTGGGTAGAGTAGTCTTGGCTGCAGGTTTTTCTCCTTCATCACTTTCAGTATGTCCTGCCACTCCCTTCTGGCTTGTAGGGTTTCTGCTGAGAGATCAGCTGTTAACCTTATGGGGATTCCCTTATGTGTTATTTTTTGTTTTTCCCTTGCTGCTTTTAATATGCTTTCTTTGTATTTAATTTTTGACATTTTGATTAATATGTGTCTTGGCATATTTCTCCTTGTATTTATCCTGTATGGGACTCTCTGTGCTTCCTGGACTTGATTAACTATTTCCTTTCCCATATTAGGGAAGTTTTCAACTATAATCTCTTCAAATATCTTCTCAGTCCCTTTCTTTTTCTCTTCTTCTTCTGGAACCCCTATAATTCGAATGTTGGTGTGTTTAATGTTGTCCCAGAGGTCTCTGAGACTGTCCTCAGTTCTTTTCATTCTTTTTTCTTTATTCTGCCCTGCAGTAGTTATTTCCACTATTTTATCTTCCAGGTCACTTATCCGTTCTTCTGCCTCAGTTATTCTGCTATTGATCTCATCTAGAGTACTTTTAATTTCATTTATTGTGTTGTTCATCATTGCTTGTTTCATCTTTAGTTCTTCTAGGTCCTTGTTAACTGATTCTTGCATTTTGTCTATTCTATTGTCTATTCTATCTCCAAGATTTCGGATCATCCTTACTATCATTATTCTGAATTCTTTTTCAGGTAAGCTGCCTATTTCCTCTTCATTTGTTAGGTCTGGTGCATTTTTATCTTGCTCGTTTATCTGCTGTGTGTTTTTCTGTCTTCTCATTTTGCTTATCTTACTGTGTTTGGGGTCTCCTTTTTGCAGGCTGCAGGTTCGTAGTTCCCTTTGTTTTTGATGTCTGTTCCCAGTGGCTAAGGTTGGTTCAGTGGGTTGTGTAGGTTTCCTGGTGGAGGGGACTAGTGCCTGTGTCGTGGTGGATGAGGCTGGATCTTGTCTCTCTAGTGGGCAGGTTCACGTCTGGTGGTGTGTTTGGGGTGTCTGTGGCCTTATTATTATTTTAGGCAGCCTCTGCTAGTGGGTGGGGTTGTGTTCCTGTCTTGGTAGTTGTTTGGCATAGGTTGTCCAGCACTGTGGCTTGCTGTTCGTTTAGTGAAGCTGGGTGCTGGTATTAAGATGGAGGTCTCTGGGAGATTTTCGCCATTTGATATTATGTGGAGCTGGGAGGTCTCTTGTTGATCAGTGTCCTGAAGTTCGCTCTCCTACCTCAGAGGCAGAGCCCTGACTCCTGGCTGGAGCACCAAGAGCTTTTCATCCACACGGCTCAGAATAAAAGGGAGAAAAAGTAGAGGGAATTAGTAGAAGTATGAGGAAAGAAAGAAGGAAAGGAGGGAAGGAAGGAAGGAAGAAAGAAAGAAAGAAGCAAAAAAGGAAAGAAGGAAAGAAAGGAGAGAGGGAGGGAGGGAGGAAGGAAGGAAGGAGGGAAAGAAGGAAAAAAGACAGAAAGAAAGAAGATACAGTAAAAATAAGATAAAGTATAATAAAATTATTGAATTAAAAAATTCTTATTTAGAAAAAAACAAAAAAAGGGACGGATAGAACCTTAGGACAAATGTTGGAAGCAAAGCTATACAGACAAAATCTTACACAGAAGCATACACATACACCCTCACTAAAAGAGGTAAAGGGGGAAAAATCAGAAATCTTGCTCTCAAAGTCCACCTCCTCAATTTGGGATGATTCGTTGTCTAAAGGAGGGAAGGAAGGAAGGAAAGAAAGAAAGAAAGAAAGAACGAAGGTAAAGTATAATAACGTTATTAAAATTAAAATTGATTATTAAGAAAATAAATTTTTGAAAAAAACCATGGACGGATAGAACCCTCGGACAAATGGTGGAAGCAAGACTATACAGACAAGATCTCACACAGAAGTATACACATATACATTCACAAAAAGAGGAAAAGGGAAAAAAATCATAGATCTTGCTCCTAAAGTCCACTTCCTTAATTTGGGATGATTGGTTGTCTATTCAGGTATTCCACAGATGCAGGGTATATCAAGTTGATTGTGGAGCTTTAATCCGCTGCTTCTGAGGCTGCTGGGAGAGATTTCCCTTTCTCTTCCTTGTTCTCACAGCTTCCAGGGGCTCAGCTTTGGATTTGGCCCTGCCACTGCGTGTAGGTCGCTGGAGGGCGTCTGTTTTTTGCTCAGACAGGGCGGGATTAAAAGAGCCGCTGATTCGGGGGCTCTGGTGCACTCAGGCCGGCGGGGCGGGAGGGGCACGGCGTGCGGGGCGGGCCTGCGGCGGCAAAGTCCGGCGTGACTTTGCACCAGCAAAGTCTGGTGAGGCCCGCTGTGCGTTCTCCCGGGGAAGTTGTCCCTGGATCCCGGGAACCTGGCAGTGGCAGGCTGCACAGGCTCCGCGGAAGAGGGGTGTGGAGAGTGACCTGTGCTCGCACACAGGCCCCTCGGTGGCGGCAGCAGCAGCCTTATCGTCTCCCGCCCGTCTCTGGGGTCCGCGCTTTCAGCCGCGGCTCGCGCCCATCTCTGGGGTCCGCGCTTTTAGCCGCGGCTCGCGCCGGTCTCTGGAGCTCCTTTAAGCAGCATTCTTAAACCCCTCTCCTCACGCACCAGGAAACAAAGAGGGAAGAAAAAGTCTCTTGCCTCTTCGGCAGGTGCAGACTTTGCCCCGGACTCCCTCCCAGCTAGCCGTGGTGCACTAACCCCTTCAGGCTATGTTCAAGCCGCCAACCCCAGTCCTCTCCCTGCGCTCCGGCCTCAGCTCGCAGCCCCGCCCGCCCCGGCGGGTGAGCAGAGAAGCCTCTCGGGCTGGTGAGTGCAGGTCGGCACCGATCCTCCGTGCGGGAATCTTCCCGCTTTGCCCTCCGCACCCGTTGCTGTGCACTCCTCCGCGGCTCCGAAGCTCCCCCCTCCGCTCCCTGCAGTCTCCGCCCGCAAAGGGGCTTCCTAGTGTGTGGAAACTTTTCCTCCTTCACAGCTTCCTCCCACTGGGCCAGGTGCTGTCCCTATTCTTTTGTCTCTGTTTTTTTCTTTTTTTTTCTTTTGCCCTACCCAGGTACGTGGGGAGTTTCTTGCCTTTTGGGAGGTCTGAGGTCTTCTGCCAGCGTTCAGTAGGTGTTCTGTAGGAGTTGTTCCACGTGTAGATGTATTTCTGGTGTATCTGTGGGGAGGAAGGTGATCTCCGCGTCTTACTCTTCCGCCATCTTCAAGGTCCCCCTCTCTTGTGTTTCTTGCCTAGAGAAGTTCCTTTAGCATTTGTTGTAAAGCTGGTTTGGTGGTGCTGAACTCTCTCAGCTTTTGCTTGTCTGTAAAGGTTTTAATTTCTCCAAATCTGAATGAGATCCTTGCTGGGTAGAGTAATCTTGGTTGCCGAATTTTCTCCTTCATCACTTTAAACATGTCCTGCCACTCCCTTCTGGCTTGCAGAGTTTTTGGTGAAAGATGAGCTGTTAACTTTATGGGGATTCCCTTGTGTGTTATTTGTTGTTTTTCCCTTGCTGCTTTTGATATGCTTTCTTTGTATTTAATTTTTGACAGCTTGATTAATATGTGTCTTGGAGTATTTCTCCTTGGATTAATCCTGTATGGTACTCTCTATGCTTCCTGGACTTGATTAACTATTTCCTTTCCCATATTAGGGAATTTTTCAACTATAATCTCTTCAAATATTTTCTCAGTCCCTTTCTTTTTCTCTTCTTCTTCTGGAACCCCTATAATTCGAATGCTGGTGTGTTTAATGTTGTCCCAGAGGTCTCTGAGACTGTCCTCAGTTCTTTTCATTCTTTTTTCTTTATTCTGCTCTGAAGTAGTTATTTCCACTATTTTATCTTCCAGGTCAGTTATCTGTTCTTCTGCCTCAGTTATTCTGCTATTGATCCCATCTAGAATATTTTTAATTTCATTTATTGTGTTTTTCATTGTTGTTTGTTTCATCTTTAGTTCTTCTACATCCTTGTTAAATGTTTCTTGCATTTTGTCTATTCTAGTTCCAAGATTTTGGATCATCTTTACTATCATTATTCTGAATTTTTTTTCAGGTAGACTGCCTATTTCTTCTACTTTTGTTAGGTCTGTGGGTTTTTATCTTGCTCCTTTATTTGCGGTCTGTTTTTCTGTCTTTTCATTTTGCTTATCTTACTGTGTTTGGGGTCTCCTTTGTGCAGGCTTCAGGTTCATAGTTCCCATGGTTTTTGGTGTCTGTGTCCAGTGGCTAAGGTTGGTTCAGTGGGTTGTGTAGGTTTCCTGGTGGAGGGAACTAGTGCCTGTGTTCTGGTGGATGAGGCTGCATCTTCTCTGCCTGGTGGGCATTTCCACATCTGGTGGTGTGTTTTGGGGTGTCTGCTGACTTATTATTATTTTAGGTAGACTCTCTGCTAAAGGGTGGGGTTGTGTTCCTGTTTTGCTAGTTGTTTGGCATAGGGTGTCCAGTACTGTAGCTTGCTGGTTGTTGAGTGAAGCTGGGTACTGGTATTGAGATGGAGATCTCTGGGAGTTTTTCGCCGTTTGATATTATGTTGAGCTTGGAGGTCTCTTGTTGACCAGTGTCCTGAAGTTGGCTCTCCCACCTCAGATGCACGCACTGACTCCTGGCTGCAGCACCAAGAGCCTTTCATCAACACGGCCCATAATAAAGGGAGAAAAAGTAGAAAGAAATTATTATTAGAAGCAGCAAGAAAGAAAGAAAGAAAGAAAGGAGGGAAGTAAATAAGTAAGGAAGGAAGGAAGAAAGAAAGAAAGAAAGAAGAAAAGAAGGAAAGAAAGAAAGGAGGGAGGGAGGGAGGGAGGGACAGTGGGATGAAGGAAGGAAGAAGGTAGGAGGGAAGGTAGGAAAAAAGAGGATAAAGTAAAATAAACTAAATTATAATGAAGTTATTAAATTAAAAATAATTATTAAGAAAAAAAAATGGGTGGATAGAACCTTAGGACAAATGGTGGAAGCACAGCTATACAGACACAATCTCATACAGAAGCATACACATACACACTCACAAAAAGTGGAAAAGGGAAAAAAACATAAATCTTGCTCTCAGAGTGCACCTCCTCAATTTGGGATGATTCGTTGTCTAAAGGAGGGAGGGGAAGAAAGAAAGAAAGAAAGAAAGAAAGAAAGAAAGAAAGAAAGAAAGAAAGAAAGAAAGAAAGAAAGAAAGAAAGAAAGAAAGAAAGAAAGAAAGAAAGAAAGAAAGAGAGAGAAAGAAAGAGAAAGAGAGAAAGAAAGAAAGAAAAAATAAAGTTATTAAAATTAAAATTATTTATTAAGAAAAAAAATTTTTAAAAGAAAACAAAAATGGACGGATAGAACCCTAGGACAAATGGTGGAAGCAAAGCTATATAGACAAAATCTCACACAGAAGCATACACATACACACTCACAAAAAGAGGCAAAGGGGAAAAAATCACAAATCTTGCTCTCAAAGTCCACCTCCTCAATTTGGGTGTATTTGTTGTCTATTCATGTATTCCACAGATGCAGGGTACATCAAGTTGATTGTGGAGCTTTAATCCGCTGCTTCTGAGGCTGCTGGGAGAGATTTCCTTTTTTCTTCTTTGTTCTCACAGCTCCCAGGGGCTCAGCTTTGGATTTGGCCCCACCTATGCGTGTAGGTCGCCAGAGGGCACCTGTTCTTTGCTCAGACAGGACAGGGTTAAAGGAGCCGCTGACTGGGGGGCTCTGGCTCACTCAGACGGGGGGGGGGAGGGAGGGGCATGGAGTGCGGGGTGGGCCTGCGGCAGCAGAGGCCAGTGTGACGTTGCACCAGCCTGAGGCTCGCCATGCATTCTCCCGGGGAAGTTGTCCCTGGATCCCAGGAACCTGGTAGTGACGGGCTGCACAGGCTCCCCGGAAGAGGGGTGTGGATAGTGACCTGTGCTTGCACACAGGCTTCTTGGTGGCAGCCGCAACAGCCTGAGCATCTCATGCCTGTCTCTGGGGTCCCCGTTTTTAGCCGCAGCTCGCGCCCATCTCTGGAGCTCCTTTAAGCAGTGCTCTTAATCCCCTCTCCTCGCGCACCAGGAAACAAAGAGGGAAGAAAAAGTCTCTTGCCTCTTCGGCAGCTCCAGACCTTTTCCCGGACTCCCTCCCGGCTAGTCATGGTGCACTAACCCCTTCAGCCTGTGTTTATCCGGCTAACTCCAGTCCTCTCCCTGCGCTCCAACTGAAGCCCGAGCCTCGGCTTGCAGCCCCGCCCGCCCCGGTGGGTGAACAGACAAGCCTCTCGGGCTGGTGAGTGCCGGTCGGCACCGATCCTCTGTGCGGGAATCTCCCTGCTTTGCCCTCCACACCCCTGTTGCTGCGCTCTCCTCCGCGGCTCCAAAGCTCCCCCCCACTCCGCCAACGGCAGTCTTCGCCCACGAAGGGGCTTCCTAGTGTGTGGAAACCTTTCCTCCTTCACAGCTCCCTCCCACTGGTGCAGGTCCCGTCCCTATTCTTTTGTCTCTGTTCTTTCTTTTCTTCTTTTGCCCTACCCAGGCACGTGGGGAGTTTCTTGCCTTTTGGGAGGTCTGAGGTCTTCTGCCAGCATTCACTAGGTGTTCTGTTAGAGTTGTTCCACATGTAGGTGTATTTCTGGTGTATCTGTGTGGACGAAGGTGATCTCCACGTCTTACTCTTCCGCCATCTTCCCCTCGTCTCTCTTCCGCCATCTTCCCCTCATCCCTAGAACAGTTTCTGTCATATAGGGGCTTCTATACATGTTATATGATAATAATGAGTATAATGAAGATTATGGTTACTATAGATTAAACTATTCAGAAAAAAAAAATCTCGAGGAAGTGATGTGGTGTTTTGGAAAAAAAAAACACTGTATTGGAAATGTACTCAGGAAGAGGAAGCACAGGAAGGTCCTTCTAAGATTTCAAGCTTGACTGATGGAAAAGATTAGGATCTCACCATATAAAAGGGTCATGATAAGAGTAGTAATCTCTTCGGAATCAAAGAAGCTGGACTTTGTTGTTACATGTGAAGTTTTTGAGTCTTTTTGACTGGCAAGATGAGGATGTCTAACATGGAGTTGTATATGTAGGGATGGTGATCAGGAGAGTAGAGAGGCTGAAGAGCTATGTCTGTGAGGTCTCTGCATACAACTCCGGTTAAAGCTAGTGGAATCAATGACGTAGATCAGAATGAGAATTTAACGTGTGTAAAGGAAAGTAATGGGAATGAAAACTTCATAATATCTACATTAAGAATAGAAATAGAGAACACATTTACCAGCCAAAAAGACAGAGATCAGTATTCAACCTATTGCCTGCAACCTGTCAACTGAAGTTTTGGGGGAAAATACTTGACTTCCTGCTCATATTTTAGATTAAAATCAAAACAGCTCTGCTAATTTGAAAGCTGTAAAGACATTTTGGCCTCCCCAACTTTCTGTCCAAAAGACCAAAGATGGGTAACCTGAAGAAAAGTGAACTATTGTGTTCTATTTTCTGCTTTTTTGTGATATCTGAGTAATGGTTGCTCATCACTTTTTGATTTTTCTTCCATTCAGACACTGCAGTTTTCAAATAATATTAGGGCAGAAAGATCAGGGTTGGAAGGCTGAAGCAGATGGTAGAGGTTTTCAACTAGAGATACTTCCCTAGAATGATATTAGATTGTAACTTCATCTACCTGACTTCACATCTTGAGGGCAGAGAACAATTTTTCATAGAGTAGCACTCAAATATTGTTAAGAAAGTCAATGAGTAAATAATAAACAAATGAGCAGATAAGATATGGTATGGGCCCAGGTAAAATGCTATGCTTGAATTTATAGTTTTTCATGTATTTTAACCATTTAGAGAAACAGATAAGCAAGCAGTGGGGAGAGGAAAGAATATTGTTTCAGACTATCAAAACTCACTAGATACATGGGTACAAGACAGTGGGATTTGGGCAGAAGCTTTCAAATCTAGCTACCCTGTAGCTGTCTGAGAAGTAGATTCCTCCATCATCCAAGTAAACACTGAAGGGAGGCAAGGCACATCTATATACGCTCTTTCTATTGACAATATCGAGGGTGAGTAGATTTGCTTTATCCATGAGCATGTGACATGTAAACATAAAAATATACTGTAGAATATGAGAAAGGAAATAAATATTATGAAGATCTATGAGACAAACACACACACATCTGGAAATGTTTTCCTAAAAATTTAGAAAACTGCTTGCTATATTCAAAAGGATGCAAGCTTTAATGGTCTATGTCTATGAAAGAGAATAAAAAATACACAAGGAATGAAAACAAGTAAAATGAAAGATGATACTAATG
This sequence comes from Delphinus delphis, assembly GCF_949987515.2. Taxonomy (NCBI): domain Eukaryota; kingdom Metazoa; phylum Chordata; class Mammalia; order Artiodactyla; family Delphinidae; genus Delphinus; species Delphinus delphis. The sequence continues at coordinate 57,651,740 of NC_082695.1, forward strand.
TGTGTGAAGAAAACAAATTTTAATGTAAAAAGAACTGCCTGAGAAAAGGAACAATTGTGTCATTTAAAATTGCAAGGGTAATAATTGGAAATACAAATGATCAGAATTCAGAATGCAGAAAGTTGCATCAACAAGGTAGGTTATAAAATTGAGATACACTTCAGTGTAAAGGAATAGAACTACTACATGAAAACAGTAAGAAAAAAGATATAAAAATGGTAATAATTCAAACTGAGATTTATGGTTATTTTCAAAAAAAAAAAAGTTAAGGGCTTCCCTGGTGGTGCAGTGGTTGAGAGTCCGCCTACCGATGCAGGGGACACGGGTTTGTGCCCCGGTCCTGGAAGATCCCACATGCTGCAGAGCAGCTAGGCCCGTGAGCCATGGACGCTGAGCCTGCGCATCCGGAGCCTGTGCTCCGCAACGGGAGAGGCCACAGCGGTGAGAGGCCCGCATACCACAAAAAAAAAAAAAAAAAGAAAAAAAAAAGAAAAGTTAGAGGGAAGCAATAATCTAAAATGTAAGGAAAATATTCCCAGAATTGAAGAAAGGCATAGGTATTTACATTGAAAGGTTCTGTGTGTCCCAAGGAGATAAATTAAGTAGGGCAACAGTTAGTAAAGAACATGAGAAAAATCTCATGCAAGTATCAGTCAAAAAAGAACAACTTAATGTCAAATAATCAAAAATCAGGTTGGCATAAGCATTTTTCTTAGCAGTACTAAATGTTAGAAGAAAACAAAATTTTACATGAGTATAGAGTTTACAGCAAAAGTATTGAGGACTAAGAATCACTAGAAGATGTAGAAAAAAAATAATTTCTTAGGTAAAAAAAGGTTCAGAGAATATGCCTCTCACTTTATTTTTTCTCAGTGTGGCCCTGCCATCTCAGAAATTTCTGCTGTCTATCATATGGATTGGTAAATGCGAACACATTGGGAATCTTGCAGGTATTTTTATGGACAGACCTGAATGTGATCATCATCCTTTTGCCCACACTCTATTGTCAAATACTCAATCATGCAGTCTTAATTCAAGAAGTTCAGAAATTCAGTGCTCCTATGTATTTAGCAAGATCAAATGGAATTGGTGAACATCTCCCTACTAATGTTATGTTTTCCAACATTTCCCTTGGAGCTATAAGCTCAGTAAGCACATGATCTGCCTTCTAAGTTACAGTAAGTGGAAGTTTTAGTGAATATTTTGCCACTGTATAACAAGAATCTCTAGCAGCCCAGTCTACTATATCCCTTTCTTCACCAGTTGATGCCTAACATTTAAGCCAATACCATATGCTTTAGGATTCTATTTCAGTGGCATCTCAATTTTGGTATCAATCTGGATTGCTTGAGGCTACTCTGCAGCATCACTCGTCCCCCACACCAAATCTTGTGGTTTAACTCAGTGGAAGTATGTCTTTATCACAATTCTAAGTGGGATATAGGGGATGTGGAGAATCTCCTAGCTGATGCTCTTCGAAGCAAAGGTGCAAGGACCTTGGCTTCTTTTCTAGAGTGGCTCCATTACCTCATGCATGCAGAAGAAAACTGAGTATATGTAAAATCACAAAATATAGTTTATGACCAGTTTTTTTTGGCTACTGTATGGACAATAGACTGTAGGAGCAAGGTAGAGAAGGAGGAGACGAGATAGGAGATGATTGCAACAATCCAAGTGGGTGAGAGGTGATGATGGTTGGAGAAAAGTGTTAGAGATGGTAGTGAGAAGAGACAGGATAATAGAGAAATTTAAGAAACAACCAATAAGTTTTGGTGAGTAATAAAGAGTCAAGACTGACTCCAAGATTTCTGGCATAAGTAACTAGAAGGACAGAATGTCCATCAATTGAGATAGAGAAGCCAGTGGGAAGCAGGTATTTAGGGAAAGGTCAGAAGATGAATTTTGAGCATATGATGTTTGACATGTTTAACAGCTATCCATTTGGGATTTTGAGTAGCCAGCTGGATAGATGAGTCTGAAGATGACGGGGAGTCTCTTCTCTATCAAGTTCATGGCTTTATATATTACAAAAAAGAGATGCACAAGAATAAAGAGTAAGAAAGACTAAGACTAAGGAATGGTAATAGGGGTAGTAAAAGACTCAAACACTCTTATTGGGTGATAAAAGGTATCTGGTGATACCACTGCACTTTTAATTTTAATAATTAGAAAAACATAAGTACAAAAATATTTTGAAAAACTTAGAGATAAATTTTAGTAGAATTAAAACGTATTCTGTACCTTATAAATTCCTGAAGAAGAAAGCAAAGGAAATAAAATTTATATAATGAAAAAATGAAAGAATGCAAAAAGCAAAAACATATTAAAATAGATATTTTTAAAAAGAATATAAAAATTAAGATAGGTGATTGAACATGTAAATATATCAGTGATCACTTAATTTAAGCAGATTAAAATATGAAGAATCAGAAGGAGGCTTTTTTAACTTTATTCTGCTTATTAAAAAATACATTAAGAATAAAGTGACATACAACAGTTAAAAAATGAAATGTGAAATATACAAGCAAGAAGAAATGTTGACAATATTAATTTCAAGAATATTCTAGTATTCAAGGCAACATGGATAAAAGAGGATTATTTTATAAGGATAAAAGGTAGACCCACAAGGAAGATACAAAAACCAAAAACTTCAGGTACCAAATATAACTGCAATTACACATATAAAATAATATTTCAGAAATCAACACAGAAAATTATTATGTGAGAGTACTTGTTGCAGCCTATGCTGAACCAAATAAAGAAATAAATAAACTTTGGAGTACATCAATAATACAATCCCAAATTTAAGTGAATAGATGGATATCAAATTTTGTTTCATACAGATTATTCTCCTTGTGTTTAAGAATGCATTATATACTAGGCCCAGAAAAGAGAAAGCAGTTAATAGTCACCAAACCTCTGCTATGTGTCAGCAACTGTGTTGGACATTTATTTTCATTATCTCTTTCAAATTTTTAACTTTCATACAAATACATGAGATTGGTGTTTCTATTCCCATTTTACATACAGAGGTTTCAGGAACACAAGTCCAAATTATATAACAAATATGTGGCACAACTCAGGTTCAAATCTAGATCTGCTTGTTCTAAGGTCTGAGCTTATTGATCTCCTCCATGTGGCATTAATTTTACTCTTCCTTTTATGTGTGGGATAAGCAAATACTTAAAGCCTTGGAAGATAAAATCCACTTGCTCCCCCCACCCCACCACCCCAGCCCTGGCGAGTCCTGGTCAACAGGTTCACAATCTAGTCATCTGTGGTGGTGGGGAAAGGCTTACACCCATTGATACTGCTCATGCTTCTTGTTAGAGAATAAGTCCCATCATTCAATTGCTCAGTCAAGTGTTCTTCCCATAATTCTCACTGTTTGGTTGTCTCTTTCATTTTCTTGTTTCCCAAGAGGTAGTTCAGGCAGTCTGTTATGCTGACTCTCCTCTAACTGGGCCCAAGATGAGATGACTAAATTCAACTACATTGCTGAGACAATGTACAACTTTTGTTCTTTAATTACTCCTACTTACTTTCACCACATATTGTGATTCATTTGCTTAAAACCACAGCAGTAGTTGCTGCCATAATAAGTGATTTCCTGAGAGTCAGCTTAATGTTCCCATTTGTTTCCAGTTTATCTCCAGCATGTCTGCAATAATGCAGTCAACCAAAACAAGCTTATTTTTCACTCACAGCCTGCCTTTTATGAGTCCCACTGACAGTTTCTTAATAAATAATGCATTTCTAAATGTTCCTAAGCTTCTCTCCTTATTAATAATTTCAGTAGATTTCCCAGGGCTGAAGTGTTTTATTTGGTCAATGGCTATATTTTATTCTTGCTGTTTTTCTACATTTTACTTTCTTAGACTACTGTCTGGAAAAGCAGAATGTTGTGACAACATTTCCCCAATCAGAGGAGGTGTTCAATAATTATGAGTTAGTATAAACAAAACATTCAAATCTATAGCACAGACTATATTGGGTGTTTTTTGCTAGTTTATTTTTGTAGTTCTGACTCTTTTGTCATGGGAACCAAGGCCAATCCTTGGGTTCCACTGAGAGAAACTTTAGGGCTGTTATTCTGGACACATCATGTTTGCAAAATGCTTTCTGAGGTCTGAATATCATGTTTGGACATGAGAACTTTATTTCTGGTGTTTGTACCAAACTATCTATAAGTATGAGAAATTGTAACTAATGTCTGAAGATAGGCCTTTTTAATCAAAAGAACATTGGCTCAATTAATTCAGAAAAACACAATTCAAGGGGCAAGAAAAAGAGCAGATCCACACAATTTCTCATTCTCCACAATGTATTCCTCTTTTCTCTTGATAATGCACTGTGGTGACATGGATGGAAAGGAAGTCCTAAAGGGAGGGATACATGTATATGTATGGCTGATTCGTTTTGCTGTACAGTAGAAACTAACACAACATTGTAAAGCAACTATACTCCAATAAAAATTAATTAAAAAATATTAATCTGGAATGTTCTCTCTGATATTCCTCCATGAAGCATTTTCTGGATATCCCATTTCATGGCTCCCCATTCTGAAATTACTTGACTATATGCTACCCAGTGTATGAACTGAATATATGCTTTCTTGTAGGATTCTCTTATTATTTCAGCGTTATGAGGTCTTCCAAGTAACTTGTAAATTTGGGGGAGGATAAGGCTTTGGCTTAGTCACATAACATTTAATATACGATGTAGTAGAGTAAGAGCTCAATAAATGTGCTCTGATTAATTGGTTTGTTTACATCTACTTATGTTTCATCTTCTGTGTTTTGTATCTTTCTTTTGTGCTTGTCAAGAATTTTCTGTATGGAAATTCCACAAGCCAACAACTATGTTTTCAGGTTCTTTTGTATCTATGCTGACAATCAGATTATTCTGCATATAGTCAGTGTTAATATTGATAAATGATATTGTACTGCAGAAAGAGAGAGGGGAAATTTCACCATGATGAAGAAGTGGTTTAAGTAAATTCTTCTTTCTATAAAAATTAAGTAAGTCTTTACTGACTACAGTACAATATATAATCTATATCATGAGATTTCTTGAACTGATGTAACACTTGTTTAGCACCTAAACTGACTGCATATGCTCAGCTTATAAAAAACAAAACAAAACAAACAAAAACAAGTACATTTGGATTCTAGGAAGTTTTGGCTTGGAAATTCTTATAATTCTATTTCTGATAATTTATGACATATATAATCTCAGCAAAGCATTCAGTCTTTGGGGGTAAATCATATCAATTTGTACCTATATGCTCTAACCTTACCTCTTCAGTACACACCAATTAACTTCTAACTGCCAGCACTTGCCTTTCTGTTTGTTACTTTTTTCGTTGCATTGGGTCTTTGTTGCTGTATGTGAGTTTTCTCTAGTTGTGGAGAACAGGGGCTACTCTTGGTTGTGGTGCATGGGCTTCTCATTGCAGTGGCTTCTCTTGTTGTGGAGCACGAGCTCTAGGCACACAGGCTTCAGTAGTTGTGGCACGTGGGCTCAGTAACTGTGGCTTGTGGGCTCTAGAGCACAGGCTCAGTAGTTGTGGCACACAGGGTTTGTTGCTCTGCAGCATGTGAGATCTTCCCAGACCAGGGATCAAACCCATGCCCCCTGTATTGGCAGGAAGATTCTTAACCACTGCACCACCAGGGACGTTCCGGGTTTCTTTACTTAAATATTTTCCTTGCCATGGGAAACCTCAGCCTTGCACCCTTTGGGTGGAATAATTCTGAGGTATGGGTACTATGTTAACTCCTAGAATAATCCTGTGTGCTTAAGCTCCAGTGCTCTATGGTGGTAGTTGGCTTGAAAAACTTCCCTTTGTTGTTTCCCTTCCTTTATTGTGCTTCTATTCCCTGTCTCAGCTCTCCACTTCCAAACCAGCATTTTCTTCACTATCCAAATAAAATATTTAACACTTGAATTTTTGAATCACCTATTTCTGGGGAATCCAAATTTGGACACTTATATACTACTCATTTCAACAGAAATGTACATTTTAATTATTTTAATTTATTCATTTCTATTAATCATTTATTTTATAGAAATCCATTCTTGACAAATATAGAGTTCATATGGGGGTTCTTAAATATTTATTTATTTTTGTTAATTTCACTTGAGAAACAGGAATAAGCATCCTCATGAGGAAGGTGTGTGGAACAAGCTCAACTTGTATCCTTTTTGATATCTGTGGTCTCCTGTATGCAGGACTGTTGAAGAAGTCAAGTAAAGACATTGGCAACTAGCTATGACTTTGAAAGAAGCACTTGCCTTCAGAGACCAGGGACATTTTCAGTTTTTCTGTTTATCCTTGTGTTACTAAGAGGATAGAAGCAAACCAAAGTGCTGATATGGTGGGCATAACATCGCTGAAGCAAAATGCAATCCTAAGTGATGCATTCAGAGTCCAGATCTTGTGTAACCCTCTAAATTGCCTTAATTTCCATTTCAGAGCTGATTCAGACACACACTTTCCTAGGAATAGCTGCAAAAATTTGTCCCTGAAACTGCAGTAGGGATGTGAGGCACTGGCTCAGTAAAATACAGAGATGGCACGACATACTCGAGCTGATTTTCTCTCCTGACTATATATATCAGAGCTTGGTTTACCAGTCATTCAATTATAATTAGAGTGTTGAACACAACCCATTCACTAAGGATGTGAAGTTAACTTACATCTCAGATTAAAGATTGCTACATCTTGTATTTTGGAGTCCAATGATTTTAATTATGATATTGTGTGTACTATATATATGACATTATGTGTTTATTATATATAGATATACACACACATAAATGAATATACATACATATGCAAAATTCCATATTTACATGAGCCTTCCTAAAGTCAGCTATTCTCTTCCTCAACCTTCTTTCCTAATTCTCAATCCTCAAATGAGCACTCTGCCTCTTGCCCCTTCCTTAACACAGTCTGTACCAACTATACATTATAGATGTGTGTATATATACCACCTCTGGATGTGTTTTAAGAAGTTATCTTCAAAGACACTAACTTTCAAATTCAGGAGGCATTTTAGATTCTTATATTACTGGACATCTCTGCTACATTGATTTTGTTCATCATTTTTCACTTCTTCAATATTTCTTTTTTATTTTCTTCTATTAAATAACACCATTGTATAATTGTGATATCTTCTTTCTCTGTGATGATCCTTTCTCTTCCAAGTTGATGCCCCTCAGGGTTTTGCCCTCAGCTCATTCTTCTTCTCTATGTGGACTCTCTCCATGTTTGATCTCCTCTCCTTATGGTATCAATTAACATTCATGTGCTGAATCCTAATCATTCAATATCTCTAGTACAGAGCATAACTTTATTCCAATGCAGGGGACGTGTGTTCAATACCTGGTTGGGGAACTAAGATCCCACATACCATGGGGCAACTAAGCCCATGTGCCACAACTACTGAGCTCGTGTGCCTCAACAAGAGAGCCAACGTGCTGCAAAGTATAGAGCCCATGCACCCTGGAGCCCGTGCCACAACCTAGAAAGAAGCCCATGCACCACACTAGAGAGAAACCTGTGCACTGCAATGACAGATGCCACATGCCTCAACCAAGATCCCGTGTGCCGCAACTAATACCCGATGCAGCCAAAAAAAAATAAATTAAATAAATAAATATTAAAAAAATAATAAATAAAAAGCAAAACAAAACTTCAGTTTCACATATCTGATTGCATGATGGGTACATTCAGCAGGTATCCCAAACACAGTAAGGCCAAAATAAACTAACTATTTTTCTCTTTAACTAATTTGGCTTTTTATCAATCACCAAATGTAACAGTTTTCCTCCCAAATATCTCTCTAGTTCACCCTTTCTTCTCCATCCATATTATATCATTCACCTCTCACTTGGACTGCTGCAGCAGACTCTCAAATTGGCTACCTATCTATAGGGCTGGATCTTCAAATCCAATCTCCACTCTGTCACTAAAACAAACTTTCTAAAACATAAATTAGACCATATCATTCTGCTGAAAATCAATTGATCCCTTTCATCAAGTATAGCTTACTTAATGCAGCATGTAATGCTACCTATAGTCTGCTGCCAGTCAATTTCTATAGACTTATTTTTCTCTAATTGTTGTGCCAAACTTCTGTTTTAGCAACATAGAATTTATGTAGTTGCTTGCATTTTTGTTTTTTACCCTCACTCTGTACCTTTGCTCATTTCTCTACTCTGTTGTGAATAAATAACATCTTCACTTCCCCAATTCCAACTGAGCACACTCACTATTTAAGACTTGATGTCAGGTATATGAATAGACCACTTCACTGAAAAGCCTTATTACCTTCAGGACTTTAACATACAATGAAGCTTGTAAATGAAATCAGTAGGGAAAAGATGAATTAAATAAGAAGTAATGTTGAGAGAAACTATTTGCCATTAAAATAAAATTGGTCCCTACATCTTATACCAAAAGAAGTTTTGGTGGATTAATTATTTAAATATCAAACAAAGAAATTATAAAAAGATAAAAATGGTGGAGGAAGCTTTTCTAGTACTCTTGAGAGTGGGAGAGGCCATTCCTAGCATACTGCTAAACAAAGAATCCCTATAAGAACAAAGTCAACAAACAAATAAAACCCCGACGCATAAACAGAAAAATACCTATCTGTATGGCAACACAGGTACAGAAACACATGTGCACACACAATCCATATATTCCAGAAAGACAAAATAAAAATGTCAAGGTATTTGCAGCTCATATAACATGCAAGTGGTTGATTTTCTGAAACTTTCAGTTTTATGATTCAATTACTCAACAGAATGACAAAGACAATGAACAGACAGTTCACTGAAAACAAAATACTAATAATTTTTCAGTTTAGGAAAACATAATTGGCTTCACTCTTTAAAAAAAGTACATTTAAAAGTATTAACTTTGCTAAACAGCAGAAACGAATACAACATTATTATACTCCTATATATATATATATATATATATATATATATATATATATATATAGTATATTGTGGAACCATTTTTTCACTTTTCTGAATGGCAAAGGTAAGAAGTTTGATAATGAGTTATGGAAGATTATAAGTAAATAGGCAATCTTTATATTTTTGCTTGGTAATTTAGAAATATGTTTCAAGAATAAGAAATGTAAAAGCACTGTGACCCAACAATTTCTCTTCTAAGGATTTATTCTAAAGATAAACATAATCAAATGTGTGAAATGACCTATGTACAAAAACATATTCACTGCAGCATGTCAGCATTTTAGTAAAGATTTGGAAAATAAGTTAAATGTTCATCAACAGGGACAACTTAAATACATTATAGCACATTCCAACAAGGGAATTTTATGTAGCCTTTAGAAAAATGAGATTAATTTATGTACAAATAGGAACAAAATTTCTTAGACACATTGTTAAAAGAAGATATAGAGCAATATGTAACCTCAGCTATTCCATATGTTGTCATTAGCCACATATGGCTATAGAGCACTCGAAATGTGGATAGTGTGAATAAGGAAATTAATTTTAGTTAATTAAAATTTGCCTGATACTTGATTTAGTTATTGGAAAAAACTTAAGTATGTTTGGAATAATTTGTATATGAGAATCTACTTTTGAAACTGTTAGTTTTATGAAACCTAAACACAAAGCAAATATTTTACATGAAAATTCATTATCTGAAATGACATTTTCTGTAAGTATAAAACACACTACAGGGCTTCCCTGGTGGCGCAGTGGTTGAGAGTCTGCCTGCCGATGCAGGGGACACGGGTTCGTGCCCCGGTCCGGGAAAATCCCACATGCCACGGAGCGGCTGGACCTGTGAGCCATGGCTGCTGAGCCTGTGCATCCGGAGCCTGTGCTCCACAACGGGAGAGGCCACAACAGTGAGAGGCCCGTGTACCACAAAAACAAAACAAACAAACAAAAAAAACACTACATTTTGAAGACTTGGTACAAAAAATGTAAAATATCTTCATAATAATACTTTAAATATATTACACACTGAAATGATATTCAAATATACTGGATTAAATATAATATATTAAAATTAATTTTACTTTTTTCTCTTTGGTTTCTAGAAATATTAGAATTAAAATGTAGCTAGAAGTTTTATTTCTATTATACAATATTGGTATCCAGTGTGCTTTTCATGATAGAAAAAATTTATATTTATATATATATATATTTATTGGAGTGTAATTGTTTTACAAAGTTGTGTTAGTTTCTGCTGTACAATGAAGTGAGTCAGCTATATGAATACATTTATCCCCTCCTTCTTGGACTTCCCTCCCATCCCCCTCCCCATCCCGCCCATCTAAGTCATCACAGAGCACTGAGCTGAGCAGCCTCTGCTATACCAGATGCTTCCACTAGCTAGATGTTTTACACATGGTAGTGTATTTATGTCAAACCTAATCTCCCAGGGCATCCCAACCTCCCCTTCCCCACCTGTGTCCACATGTCCGGTCTCTACAACTGTGTCTCTATTCCTGCCCTGGATATAGGTTCATCTGTATTATTTTTCTAGATTCCACATATATGCATTAATATACGATATTTGTTTTTCTCTTTCTGGCTTACTTCACACTGTATGACAGACTCTAGGTCCATCCACATCTCTACAAATTACCCAATTTTATTCTCTTTTAAGGCTGAGTAATATTCCATTGTATAATTGTATATGTGTACCACATCTTCTTTATCTCTTCATCTGTTGTTTCCACATCCTGGCTATTGTAAATAGTGCTGCAATGAACATCATGGTACATGACTATTTTTGAATTATGGTTTTCTCTGGGTATATGCACAGTAGTGGGATTGATGGATCATATGGTAGTTCTATTTTTAGCTTTTTAAGTAACTTCTGTACTGTTCTCCATAGCGGCTGTATCAATTTACATTCCCACCAAGAGTGCAAGAGGGTTCCCTTTTCTCCACACGCTTTCCAGCATTTATTGTTTGTAGATTTTTTTGTTTGTTTGTTTTTTTTGTTTTTTTTGCGGTACGCGGGCCTCTCACTGTTATGGCCTCTCCCGTTGCGGAGCACAGGCTCCGGAAGCGCAGGCTCAGTGGCCATGGCTCGCGGGTCCAGCTGCTCCGCGGCATGTGGGATCTTCCCAGAATGGGGCATGAACCCACGTCCCCTGCATCGGCAGGCGGACTCTCAACCACTGCGCCACCAGGGAAACCCTGTTTGTAGATTTTTTGATGATGGTCTTTATGACAGGTGTGAGGTGATACCTCACTGTAGTTTTGATTTGCATTTCTTTAATAATTAGTGACCTTGAGCATCTTTCCATGTGCCTCTTGTCTTCTTTGGAGAAATGCTTATTTAGGTCTTCCACCTATTTTTGATTGGGTTGTTTGTTTTCTTGATATTGAGCTGCATGAGTTGTTTGTATATTTTGGAGATTAATTCCTTGTCAGTTGCTTGTTTGCAAACATTTTCTCCCATTCTGAGGGATGTCTTTTTCTCTTGTTTATGGTTTCCTTTGTTGTGCAAAAGCTTTTAAGTTTAATTAGGTCCCATTTGCTTATTTTTGTTATTATTTTCATTACTCTGGGAGGAAGGTCAAAAAAGATCTTGCTGTGATTTATGTCAAAGAGTGTTCTTCCTATGGTTTTCTCTAAGAGTTTTATAGTGTCCAGTCTTACATATAGGTCTTTAATCCATTTTGAGTTTATTTTTGTGTAAGGTATTAGCCAGTGTTCTAATTTCATTCTTTTACATGAAGCTGTCCAGTTTTCCCAGCATCCCTTAGTAAAGAGGCTTTCTTTTCTCTATTGTATATTGCCTCCTTTATCAAAGATAAGGTGACCATATGTACATGGGTTTATCTCCAGGCTTTCTATACTGTACCATTGATCTATCTTTCTGTTTTTGTGCCAGTACCACACTGTCTTGACTACTGTAACTTTGTCATATAGTCTGAAGTCAGGAAGCCTGATTTCTCCAGCTCTGTTTTTCTTTCTCAAGATTGCTTTGGCTAGTCGGGATCTTTTGTCCTTCCATAAAAAGTGTAAATTTTTTTGTTCTAATTCTGTGAATAATGCCATTGATAACTTGCTAGGGATTGCATTGAGTCTGTAGGTTGCTTTGGGTAGTAGAGTCATTTTCACAATATTGATTCTTCTAATCAAAGAACGTGATATATCTCTCCATCTGTTTGTGTCATCTTTAATTCTTTCAACAGTACTTTATAGTTTTCTGTGTACAGTTCTTTAACCTCCTTAGGTAGGTTTATTCCTAGGTATATTATTATTATTGTTGCAATGGTAAATAGGATCATTTCCTTAATTTCTCTCTCTGACATTTTGTTGCTAATGTATAGGAATCCAAGTGATTTCTCTGTATTAATTTTGTATACTTCAACTTTACCAAATTCACTGATTAGCTCTAGTAGTTTTCTGGTGGCATCTTTAGGATTTTCTATGTATAGTGTCATGTCATCTGGAAATAATGACAGTTTTACTTCTTTTCCATTTGGATTTCTTTTATTTCTTTTTCTTCTCTGATTGTCATGGTTAGGACTTCCAAAACTATGTTGCATAACAGTAGTGAGAGTGGGCATCCTTGTCTTCTTCCTGATCTTAGAGGAAGTGCTTTCAGTTTTTCCACCATTGAGAATGATGTTTGCTGTGGGTTTGTCATATATGGTCTTTATTATGTTGAGGTAGGTTCTCTCTATGCCCACTTTTGGGAGAGTTTTTATCATAATGGGTGTTGAAATTTGTCAAAAGTTTTTTCTTCATCGATTGAGATGATCACGTGGTTTTATTCTTTAATTTGTTAATATGGTGTATCACATTGATTAATTTACATATATTGAAGAATCCTTGCCTACTTGGGATAAATCCCACTTGATCATGGTGTAGAATACTTTTCATATGTAGTTAGATTCTGTTTACTAGTATTTTGTTGAGGATTTTTGCATCTATGTTCATCAGTGATATTGACCTGTAATTTTTGTGTGTGTGTGTGATATCTTTGTCTGGTTTTGGTATCAGGGTGCTGGTGGCCTCATAGAACGAGTTTGGATGTGTTCCTCCCTCAGCACTTTTTTTTGAAGACTTTGAGAAGGATAGGTGTTTACTCTTCTCTAATTTTTTGATAGAATTTGCCTGTGATGCCATCTGGTCCCAGGCTACCATTTTTTGGAAGATCTTTAATAACAGTTTCAACTTCTTTACTTGTGATTGGTCTGTTTATATTTTCTACTTTTTCCTGGTTCAGTCTTTGAAGGCTGTATCTTTCCAAGAATTTTTCCATTTCTTCCAGGTTGTCCATTTTATTGGCATATAGTTTCTTGTACTAGTTTCTTATGATCCTTTGTATTTCTGTGGTGTCAGTTGTAATTTCTCCTTTTTCATTTTTAATTTTATTAATTTGAATCCTCTCCCTTTTTTTATTGGTGTGTCTGGCTAAAGGCTTATCAATTTTGTTCATCTTCTCAAAGAACAAACTTTTAGTTTTATTTCTCTCTATTATTGTTTTCTTTGTTTCTATTTCATTTATTTCTGCTCTGATCCTTATGATTTCTTTCCTTCTACTAACTTTGGGTTTTCTTTGTTCTTATTTCTCTATTTGTATTTGGTGTATGGTTAGATTGTTCATTTGAGATTTTTCTTATTTCTTGACCTGAGATAGAATTGCTATAAACTTCCCTCTTAAAACTGCTTTTGCTTCATCCCATAGGTTTTGGGTCATCATGTTTTTGTTGCCATTTGTTTCTATGTATTTTTTTTTTTTTTGCTTCCTCTTTGATTTCTTCAGTGATCTCTTGTTTATTTAACACTGCACTGTTTAGCCTTCCTGTACTTGTGTTTTCTACATTTTTTCCAGTGTGATTGATTTCTAATCTCATAGCATTGTGGTTGGAAAAGATGTTTGACATGATTTCAATTTTCTTATTTACCAAGGCTTGATTTGTGACCCAAGATGTGATCTATCTTGGAAAATGTTCTGTGTGCACTTGAGAAGAAAGTGTATTCTGTTGTTTTTTGGGTGGAATGTCCTATAAATATTAATTAAATCTATCTGGTCTATTGTGTTATTCATAACTCACATTTCCTTATTTATTTTCTGTCTGGATGATCTGTCCAGTTGTGTAAGTGAGGTGTTAAAGTCCCCCACTATTATCGTGTTACTGTTGATTTCCCCTTTTATGACTGTTAGCATTTGCCTTATGTATTGAGGTGCTCCTATGTTGGGTGCATAAATATTTACAATTGTTATATCTTCTTGGATTGATCCCTTGATTATTATGTAGTGTCCTTCCTTATCTCTTATAACAGTCTTTATTTTAAAGTCTATTTTATCTCATATGAGTATTGTTACTCCAGCTTTCTTTTTTTTTTGAATTTTTGTATTTTATTTTATTTTTTATACAGCAGGTTTTTATTAGTCATCAATTTTATTCACATCAGTGTATACATGTTAATCCCAATCGCCCAATTCTTCACACCACCACCCCCACCACCCTGCCGCTTTCCCCCTTGGTGTCCATACATTTGTTCTCTACATCTGAGTCTCAATTTCTGCCCTGCAAACCAGTTTATCTGTACCATTTTTGTAGGTTTCACATATATGCGTTAATATACGATATTTGTTTTTTTCTTTCTGACTTACTTCCCTCTGTATGACAGTCTCTAGATCCATCCACATCTCAACAAATGATCCAATTTTGTTCCTTTTTATAGCTGAGTAGTATTCCATTGTATATATGTACCACATATTCTTTATCCATTCGTCTGTCTCACCTTTCTTTTGATTTCCATTTGCATGGAATACCTTTTTCCATCACCTCACTTTCAGTCTATATGTGTCCCTAACTCTGACGTGGGTCTCTGTAGACATCATCTATGTGGGTCTTTTTTCTGTATTCATTCAGCCAGACGTGTGTTTTGGGTGTTACATTTAATCTATTTACATTCAAGGCAATTATCAATATGTATGTTTCTATTGCTACTTTCTTGTTTTGGGTTTGTTTTTGTGGGTCTTTTTCTTGTCTTGTTTCCTGCCTAGAGAAGATCCTTTAGTATTTGTTTTAAAACTAGTTTGGTGGTGTTGAATTCTCTCAGCGTTTGCTTGTTTGTCAAACTTTTGATTTCTCCATCTAACCTGAATGACATCCTTGCTAGTTAGACTAATCTTGGTTGTAGGTTTTTCCCTTTCATCACTTTAGATATATCCAGCTACTCCCTTCTGGCCTGCAGTGTTTCTGCTGAAAATCAGCTGTTAACCTAATGGGTGTTCCCTTATATGTTATTTGTTGCTTTTCCCTTGCTGCTTTTAATATGATTTTCTTTGAGTTTAATTTTTGTTGGTTAACGTGTCTTGTTGAGTTTCTCCTATGGTTTATCCTGTATTAGACTCTCTGTGCTTCCTGGACTTGGGTGGCTATTTCCTTTCCCATGTTAGGGATGTTTTCGACTATAATCTTTTCAAATATTTTTTCAGATCCTTTCTTTTTCTCTTCTCCTTCTGAGACCCCTATAATTTGAATGTTGGTGCATTTAATGTTGTCCCAGAGCCCTGTGAGACTATCTTCAATTCTTTTTATTTATTTATATTTTTGTTCTGCTTCTTGGCCGTCATTTCCACCATTCTGTCTTCCAGCTAACTTGTTCATCTTCTGCCTCACTTATTCTGCTATTGATTCCTTCTAGAGTGTTTTTCATTTCATTTATTGTGTTGTTCATTGCTCTTTGTTCTTTAATTCTTTTAGATCTTTGTTAAACATTTCTTGTATTTTCTCAATCTGCACCTCCATTCTGTTTCTGAGATGTTGGATTATCTTTACTATTATTACTCTGAATTCTTTTTCAGGTAGGTTGCTTATTTCCTTTTCCTTTATTTGGGCTTGTAGGTTTTAACCTTGCTCTTTCATCTATAACATATTTTTTTGTCATCTCAGTTTTTTTTTTTCTGATGTGTGGCACTGTGTTCCTGTCTTACTGGTTGCTAGCTCTGAGGCATCCATCACTGGAGTTTGCAGGCTGTAAGGTAGAGTTGGGTCTTGGTGCCTAGATGGGACCTTCTGGGAAACCTAACTCTGATGAATATTCCCTGGAATCTCAATTTCTCTGTTAGTCCAGTGGTTGGCACTTGGTGCTCCCCACCCCCAAGAGCTCATGCCAAACCCCTGGCCTGGGAGTCAAGATCCTGCAAGCCATGCAGCACAGCAAAAAAGAAAAAAAAAAATTATAAAGAAAAAAAAAGGAAGAAAAAGAAAAAAGCAAAAAGCAGGCAGAACAATAACAAATAATAAAAATAAAATGAAATTAGAAAAATAAAAAAATTAGAAAAATAAAAATACAAATGATAAAACAAAAAGGTAAAGTAAAATGACAACAGCAAAAAAAAAAAAAAAAAAAAAAAGCCTGAAAAATGTGTTGGCTGTGGGGGCTGGGGCTTAGGCTGGGTGCATGACCTAGGCTCCATGCAGCCAGAAGGGGCTTTGGAGTGCAGAGGATCAGGCTGAGGACTTCAGCAGGCTCTCTGGGGCCCAAGTGTGTGGGGGAAACATTGGCCCATTCCCTTCCTATGCTCCTAACCCCCGAGGTTCTCCCTCCTTTCTTGCTGATCTCCTCACCATGGATGGGCTCCTCCTAAGGGTGGGAACCCCTCCCCACCCCCAGCTGTCCCTCAGTATCACTGGTCTCATCTGGCCTCCAGTTCTCCTTCCCCTTTCCTCCCCCCGTGACCTACCCAGTCACTTAAGGTTTTCTCCCATTCCGTTAAGTGTCCAAGGTCCCCTAACAGCACTGGTAGCTGCCCTAGTTGTGAGGAGACATGAACTCCAAGTCCTCCTACTCCACCAACTTGACTGTGTCCAAAAATTATATATTTTTAAATGTATGTAGTATATCTGGAAGGACTTGCAAAAATTTGATTATGTCCTGAGAAGGAAACTGGGTGACTATAAGTCAAAAGTAGGAGGGAGGCTTAACCTTCATTCTCTTCTCGTTGTACCATTTGAATTTGTTTTCTATGGGTTTGCCAGTTATTTAAAATAAAAATAATAAACATAAATAAAAAATAAGATTTAGTGCTTGTGAAGGTTTCCAGGGGTCCTTCTTTGAGTCCCTTCACTAGTCAGGGTGAGGAACCTTTATTCCTTCCATAATTCCCAGATATGACTAACTTTATCCTCACTGAATTGTTTCATAATTGTCCACTTACACCACTATGCCACACACACTCTGAGCTCTTTGAAGACAGGAATAAATCATTACCTAACTTAACCGTATATATAATTCTTAGCTAGAAATAATTCCTTGGGAAAGAAAAGGAAAAAAATTCTTATTTTTCTCTACCGTTGACCTTAACCCTGATATTCCATGCTGTGAAACTAAAGGAGAGAGAAAACAGAATTTTAAAAGTGAGAGAAATTTAAAGAGGAGGAGGAACTAAGGAAGCAGAGTGGATGGGCTTTCACTTTCTCATCATCCTCTTTGCTCTATAGTTACCTATGTTGCTATATTCTTGACCTAATTCATGTACAAGATGACTGAGACCATGGGTGGGCTCAACCATTCTGCCCTGCTGGGTACAAGGCTATGGGAGATCCAGAACAGATGCTAGAGAAGGACCAATCTACCCACCTCTCAGTCAGCTATTTCACTTGTTCTCTTGTCTGTGGTTTCTACCCATTGATCTTAGCGCTATACTTTTTAGCTAGGAAGAGCAATGTGATCTCCTTTCACAAGATGACCCCTTGTACCTTGAGAAGGTTACTTTAGTTGAAACTGAGAGTTGGATTGGCTTCCTGAAAATCTTATCCTCCTTTCACTGTCAAACAGAAAACAAAGTGTCTTTCATTTCACTTCATATAGATAATTGACCAGAAATGAAGAATTTGGTTTTGCCTGGAAGCATTTATTTTAGATAAAATTGAAACATCTTATAAAAATATATTGACCTGTGGTAGCCAGAACCTGAATTGCTAAAAATACAATATTATTGACAAAATGAATCACATTTCATAATAGGACTGGGGCAGTTAAAATACTGAGAGAGGTGCCAATGTTTTAAATGCAGAGAATTTGTGGGTTTTCTCTTGTTGTTCTTTGGAAACAAACTGGCCCCAAGTGCAGAGCCTATTAACCACCTTTAGAAGCTGAAACCATGCTAGAAATGTGTCTTCTCTGTTGTTCATGTAGGGAACTATATAATGGCTGGAGTTATGGGTGCATAATGATCTTCAAGAAGGATTATATTCTCACGCTAGACCAGGATTAAAGATAGTTAGAAAGAGGTCAGGGTTGGGTCTCTATTTTGCCATTGGATACTGTGCCTTTTAACATTATTGTAACATAACCCAGCATGTATGATTGTATCTCCTTTCTCTCCATCAAACTTAGAAAAGTTCAACAGGATATCCATTGTACTGAAGTCAAAAACCACATTTTGTTCAATAGATTGATTCATATTGTATCAAAATGCTAGTGATTTTCTTATACTAGCAGAAAACTTGCATGTGGACAGTAATTAGGGAACTGCTAGGTCTGTAGCAGATGCAAACATTCCTTTTATAATGTCCTTTTTGAACAACCTCACAGAGAAGCACATTATGCTTTAGACAGATCTGAATTGCAAAACTCTTTTCCTTTAATATATCTACATTCTGTCTCCCTGCAAATTTTACCCTTAGTCTTTGCACTACTCTTTTTAACCAAGTAGAACAACTTCAATCTTTCTTTTTCATGGTGGTCCTTTGTACCGTGAGAAAGTTACTTTATCTCTCTTTTCTTTAGTTTTCTCTTCTGAAAAATGTAGATTAATGATAGTAACAAGTTCTAGGGTTATGGCTACTGATTTTTTTCATAGTAGTAGGTTGTTAATGCTACTACTAAATGAGATGATACATATAAACATTTTATAACAGAGTGTCTGGCACAGGTGAACATTCAGTAAATGTTGGTTATTTTTACTATTATTTGAAGATAAGAATATGGTCTAATCAAATCTTCTCTTCTCTAGAATAAACATTATTGCCACCCTCATCTCTGGATGGTTTCCATGAAGTGTAAATATCTTCTTCAGTGCAGCAACCAAAACTGAACATTCCATCTTGGTTGGGGCTGAATGACAACACAGAGTGGACTGTTTCTGTGAGTGCCCTCTGAGTACTATAATTCTAGAAAGCTGCTTCAAGCAACTTTACTTTTGCCAACAGCCACTAACTTATATAAAGTTTCCTATGCCTTGAAACTAACTTCACATGATCCAGTTCTAGTCTGTGCCTTTTTCTGGTTTGTCTTTTAACTTAAGAGCAAAAATTTGCATTTATCCCTAATAAAGTTTATATTGTTGGGTTTCATTTTAACCCATTTTAAACATTCCATTTTTTAAATAGTTAGGTATTTATCTTCAACTGTATTTTTTAAAAAGGTCATATAAGTATCCTACTTATTTCAAACATGTATTTCAAGTGATTTTCAATAGAAACAGAACGTAGAACAAAAGGATTTGATTTGTTCTTTGACTGTACTCTCAGTGACTGTCCAGTCATTCCTGTGTTCATAAAAAGATCTGTTCAAATATCCAGAGATCTAATGTTTTGCTTCCTTATGGGAAATATTCAAGTGAAAAGAATATTAGTTATAACAAATAAACCTAAATTTTGTAACATTGGTCAATCCACACTAAAAGCTGAAGAAATAGGAATCTGGAACAAATTACTAAGGGGTCCTAGAATGGGCCCAACCCTACTATATCAGGGTTCTTACCTTTCTGCGTAAGATGACTTGGCCCAACATTGGGAATTAAGAACATAGATCTGTAGGTAACAGTTTGCTTTATCTTTCTACCATAGGAAAGTTTGCTTTATCTTTACACCTACTTTGCATTGTTTTTTAGCAAATGAATGTCTATTGGCACTCTAGTCTCTAGGCTGTCAATTTAGCACTTAAATTGATTTGCCTTTTTCTTTTTTTTTAAAGAAAAATATCACTGGAAACAAAGAAATTAATCAATTTCACATCAGTGAAAGAGCTAAGATTTCATCTTCTAGTTCAATTATTCCTGCACATGATTTCTGAAAAGGTAATTGGAAAATTGTGCACTTAGGTGGTTAAAGACTTTATCAACCAAAAATAAATATTTAATACTCTGTCTGTTAGGTAAAGCATTTGCCAGGAATTCAGAGAGAGTTTGTCATTGACCATAGAGGTTTAGAAGAAATGGCTTCTGAAGGAACTAGGAGAGAAGATAAGTCAAATATATGTCAAGGATTTTCTTACTGGGCCTGAGGTATCCTCTATAACTAAATTTACTCCATGTCTGTAATACAAATAAGAGCATTATGGTTTTAAAGATAAAATTTTCTTTTCACTTTGATCCTTCCCTGCTATGAACAATCAGACAGTTGTAGAGATATTGCACTTAGTTTTACATTCACACAGGTTCCTCCTGTTGTACTGAATTTTGTAATATATTATTTCAGCAAAGAATTTATAAATTAAAAATTCTTTAGGGCTTCCCTGTTGGCACAGTGGTTGAGAGTCTGCCTGCCGATGCAGGGGACACGGGTTCGTGCCCCCGTCCGGGAAGATCCCACATGCCGCAGAGCGGCTGGGCCCGTGAGCCATGGCCGCTGGGCCTGTGCATCCAGAGCCTGTGCTCAGCAATGGGAGAGGCCACAACAGTGAGAGGCCCATGTACTGCAAAAAAAAAAAAAAAAATTCTTTAAAAAATAATGTAATTAGTTTAACTCACTAAGCAATTTTATTTGTCTAATATTCTCCCATCACTGGTATAAATGTAATAAAATATGAAATAAATATAATATGGCATTTGTAGAATCTCAAGATAGAAAATACTTTTAACTGAGGTTTTGGTTGACTGCGTCTTGACCAAAGAAGCAATGACACTCAGCAATTTGGTAGACTCAGAAATTCTTCACATTCTACTCCTAGAATCTACTTCCATTAGAGACATTAGTGAAATACATAATTTTATTAAGCAGTTGGCAGGAGAAATGACAGAGTATTTTGCATACCAAGCTCCTCAGTGTAGTCTCTGATGAATTCCCATAAGCATATTTTTCTTTCCAGTTGTCTCCTCTCTCTCTCAAGCCACCAGCCTTTAGGTGCCTCTTCCCCCCTCTCCTTATAACACTTAATCATCAATGAATTTCATTCCAATATATTTTTTTTATTCAGAGC
Organism: Delphinus delphis; assembly: GCF_949987515.2. Classification (NCBI taxonomy): domain Eukaryota; kingdom Metazoa; phylum Chordata; class Mammalia; order Artiodactyla; family Delphinidae; genus Delphinus; species Delphinus delphis. The sequence continues at coordinate 57,672,926 of NC_082695.1, forward strand.
ACTCAAATTCAGAAAGCAAACTTTAATGACCATATTCCTCAGAAAGATGATGAAAATTATGAATTAAATACATATAAAATGTGTTTTCTTACATACCAGAGTGGAATTCAAGGACTGGCTAAATATCAAGTTAAGGTTATGTAGATAGAGAGCATTTTGACTGTATCTCTGAATTAGAATATAGACAGTACTATAGAGAAAAATAAAATAGCTCTCACTAGGTAAAATATATCATTGCTCATATTTGAATTTCAAAAAAGATATCTTAGATTTCCAAATAAAATAATAGTCTTGAAGGCAGGCTAGTTTTACTTGGAAATCCAAGACTTGGCCTTTATCAATAACTATTTGATTTATGAAACAGCCAGAAAACAATTAACAAAATGGAAATAGTAAGTCCTTACCTATCAATAATTGCTTTAAATGTAAATGAATTAAATTTCCCAATAAAAAGACATAAAACAGCTGAATGGATTAAAAAATAAGATCCAGTGATACACTATCTACAAAAGACTCACTTAAGACTTAGTGACACACATAGATTGATAGTGAAGGAATGGAAATATGTATTTTAAGGAAATGGTAACTAAAAAAGTCAGAGATGGCTACATTTATTATCAGATAAAATAGACTTTAAACTAAACATGGTAAAAAGAAACAGATAAGGTCATTATGTGACAATGATAAAATTGTGAATCTACTGAGATGATACAATAGTTGTAAACAGTTATGCATCCAATATCAGAGCACCTAAATATATTAAACAAAAACTAACAGAGCTAAAAGGAGAAATAAACAGGAATATAATAATAGCTGGGGACTTTAATGCCCCACTCTCAATAATTGGTACATCTTTCAAACAGACAATCAATAAAAAAAACAGCTTTATTGATGCTCAAACAGATTTGAACAGCACTATAGACCAAACAGACCTAACAGACATACAGAAAATCCTATCCAACAACAAAAGAACACACATTCTTCTCAAGTGCGCATGGATTATTTTCTAGGATAGACCATATATTAGACCACAAACCAAGCCTTAGCAAATTCAAGAGGATTTAAACCATACCAAGAATCTTCTCTGACCACAATGGTATACAACCAGAAACAAATAACAGGAAGGAAACTGGAAAACTCATGAATATATGAAAGTTAATGCTCTCTTGAACAATTAATGAATTGAAGTAGAAATTAGAAGTGAAATTAAAAATATCTTAAGACAAATGAAAATAGAAACACAAAATACAATAACTTATGAATATAACAAAAACAGTTCTGAGAGGGAAGTTTATAGCAATAAACACATATATTAAGAAACAACAGATTTATTTTTAATAAATCAAGATGGCAGAGTAAGAGAACGTGGAGTTCCTACCTCCATGAACACATCAAAAATACATCTAAGTGTGGAAAAATTCTCACTGAAAACTAACTGGAAGTTGGCAGAAGGAATACTGTACAACCAAGGCTGTAAGAAAGATACACATGTAATCAAGTAGAAAGGGAAGAAAAGAAATCAGGCCAGGACCTGTGCCTCTGTGAGGGAACCCAGAGGAAGAGATTACACAGGTAGACATCCAAACTAGGTAGTGAGTGGTTTGAGCCACAGGTTGGGCACCTCAGTCCTGGAATCCTACATGAAGGAGATAAACACCCTTGGCTGGTTAGAGGACTGCTGGGACAAACAGCAGGGTTGAGGGAATCCTGGAGTCCATTCATGAGAAGGATGCTCATACTAGCTAGCCTTTGAGGCGGGGTAGAGAGAGGTCTGCTCTAGTAGCTTACTAAAGCAGCACCCCAGAAGCTGCCTAGATATCTTAGAGTGGCCACTTCATCACAGTTCACCCCGTGATACACAGAGAAACCATGCAGGTCTCCATGCCCTGTGAGGTGGTTCTATAACAGGGTGGGAGCAACAGAGGCTGTGGACAATGATCAGCTGTGAGAGACAAAGAGAACTCGCCACTGAGGCAGGATGGGGAGAGAACTGCTATTGCAGTTTCTGGGTTTCTCACTACTGCCTCACTGGGCATTCTAGCCCAAGCTAAGCAAATACTCCAACCTCACTCACTCCATGCCACAGCTTGGCACTGGATCTGGGGTGCCCATGACCAGGGATAAGACTTTACTGTGGGATTCAGAGGTAAACTGATTCCAGGGCAGAACCTGGGTGGGGTGGTGGCACCCGTTGTTGGTGCTTACTCAAATATTCTTCAGAAGTCACCCAGATCTCTGAGAGCAGTTGTTCCATCATAACTTACCTTCCAATACGAGCTGAAAATCCATGTGGACATTGCCAGCCCTGCAGACTGATTCCAAGAAAGGGTGGAAGACTGGAGGTAGTGATCAGCTATGAGGAACAAAGGAAACTTGCATATAAGGCTGCATCTGAGAAGAGATGCCTGCCCCTACACAGGCAGTGCACCAGACTTCTGTATGCATACAAGTCCCACTTGCCTCAGCACTCCTCTCTTCTGGGGCAAGGGTCCTTGTGTGGGGAGAGAGAAAAACACACACTTAAAAGGAGTAGAGTCAGCTTGGGCCCAACACTCAGGGTTTTTCCTCCAGCAACTTGGGATCAGACCCCACCCTCAATAGGGTGGTGATAGCCACTGAGCGGAGAGAAAGTTCTGCCTTACACCCAGTGCTGGCTCTAGGCTGTTTATCTCCAGAGCCACTCCCTATCAAGGTGATAGCTGCCAGCACACCCTGAGGAAAGATATGACTTGCATCATGTCAAATCCAATTCTCCCACCAAAGGCACTGGACACACATAGTCTACTGTTTCACCTAAATTGATAGAAGCAGAGAAAGTTAAACAAAATGAAAAGGGAGAGAAACTGCTCTCAATTGAAAGAGTAAGAGAAAAACCCCTGGAGAAATAAATAATGAAACAGAAATTTTAAAAACTACCAGATAGAGAATTCAAAACATTGGTAATAAAAATATTAACTGAACTAGGGAAAATAATTGATGTAAAGAGTGAACATTTTAACAAGGAACTAGAAAATAAAAAAAAAAAGACCCAATCAGAAGTGAATAATTCAATAGCTGAAATAAAAAGCATGCTAGAAGGAATGAATAGCTTACTAAGTGATACAGAAGAATGCATAAGTGACTTGGAAGATAGAATAATGGGATTCACCCAATCAGAACAGCAGGAAGGAAAACGAAACACATTTTTAAAAAATGAAAACAATTTTTTTTTTGGAAGAAAAATTAAGTCTTATGTATTTTTAAAACCAAACCACTAGGAAAATATATCACAGTCTTGAAACAGCAAACAGACAGGCTATATTATCATTTCAAGTAATAAGTTGGTAAAAACACAAGGTCCTTAATAAAACGATAAGGTGCCAGAACTGGGGCAAGAACAACGCATGTTGCAAAAGTAGTATTTGGTAACGGAGGGCTGTCCCTTTTTTTGCTCTAAAGGAGTCACAGCTTGCCCGAGTTGCTTACTTTTTCTCCTTTGACCTTCGTGTTGCCAAGGGGTTGTTTCAACAGAGCTCTGTTATCACAGGGGGCAAAGTAAGCAATACTGGGTGTAGGCTTTCATTCTATTTTGTTTTATGAAAACCAGATTTTTCCAAAGCCAGTACTTCATAACTCTCTTAATTAAGCAGCTAACAATTCCTCTTTCACTGTTCATTCTTGAATACTAGCATATAGCACAATCAAAATCCCCTTTCCCTTCAAGGGTGAGTGTCACTGCAAGATTGTCTTGTCACTCGGCTGACTCTGCTGCTGACAGCCTCAGGGCTCATCATGGCTGCCAGTCAGAGGGAAGGTTTGCTTCCCCTACCAGTGTGATAGCGCTTCTTATATTTTTGCAGGGTCTCCAGGCTGAAAGATGTCATGTGTGAGAATTTTAAGAAATGTGCATCCACGTCCTGACGGCCAGAAATGAATATCCGCAAGGACCCTTTCAAAGTTTTTATTGAAACTACCTCTCCCAACTCTACATCTTAAAGTAGCTTCATGCCCTTGTATATAAAACAAAACCACGCAAAACAAATCCCCAGAAGCCCCCTTTCCCCTTCTAAATTAGTGACCTCATGGATTTTGTTTTATTTCCAGTTTGTGGGAAACGTTGTAGTGATCCTTCTGGTAAACAGGAGGTTGGCAACAAACAGAAACACCTCTCCTCACACTCCACCAGCTCATAAGCAGGTCAGCTGAACCTGCCAGCCTGTTGGTATCCGTGTACTAAGAGAATCTGGTACCTTGGAGGGCTGTGGTTTGGTACAAGGGAGACTCCCTGTTGCCAGGATAAGCACTTGCCATGTGAAATTCAGGATCACAAAAACTCTCCTGTGCTATCTCTGACCCCAATTTTAGCACCAGGTTTTTTCACTTTCTAGGTTTCAAACACAAAGGAACCAGTGTCCAGAGGCAAGTGATATAGGCCTTAAACTTGCTGCCATCCTTAATTTCCTCATTCATAAACCTTCCTTAGAAAACCCAAATCCCCATTTCTCTTCTTAAATAGACTCCTGCCTTAAGCCCCGATGGCCAATAGCAGACATCTACTTCCCAATGGATGAGAGAGACTCCTTCATCTTCTTGGTCATGGTTGGGATGAGGTTCATGTGGTCATCCACACACGTGGTCACACAACTCTCCAGCTGCCGCTTCACCTGAAGCTCTTTACTCCCTGCATCAATTGAATCTTTGGCTTTGTCGTTGCAATGCATAGTGCACCGGGCCAGGCGGTCCTGGAACTTCTCCAACTCGCTGGTCACCAGAGCCTGGGCTTGAGCCAGAGGTGCATGGCAGCGCTCAATGCACTGGTGCACTTGCTGCATGGACGCCTGGCTGTCCTCACAACAGCCGGCGCTGCACCGGAACATGAGGCCCTGCATCTTCCGGATGTTCTCTCTCTCCAGACACTTCACCATAGAGTCCACCGCCTCCTGCACCCGGAGCTGCTGCAGCTCCGCCATGGCAACACGGCGCTGCTCCGTGCCGCGCCAGCGCCCACATGGACCGAAAACAATCTAAGAGATGTCTGGGATAACATTAAGTGTTCCAACATTCACATTATAAGCATTCTAGAAAGAAAGTGAGAGAGAAAGGGTTCAAAAATGATGTCGAGGAAATTATGGCTGAAAACTTCCCAAATCTGAAGAAGGAAACTGGTATCCAGGTACAGGAAGGAGAGAAGGTTCCAAATAAGATGAACCCAAATAGATCCACACCAAGATGTATCATAATTAAAATGACAAAAGTTAAAGAGAGAATTCTAAAGGCAGCAAGAGATAAACAAAAAGTCATATACAAAGGAATCCCCATAGGTCTACTAGATGATTTCTCTGAAGAAACTTTTCAGGCCAGAAGGGAGTGGAATGAAATATTCTAAGTGCTAAAAGGAAAAAACCTGTAACTTAGGATACTCTACTCAACAAGAATATCATTTAGAATAGAAGGAGGATTAAAGAACTTCTCAGACAAGCAAAAACTAAAAGAGTTCATCAATACTAAGCTGAACATAAAAGAAATGTTTCATTGTCTTCTCTAAGTGGAAAGGAAGTAAGACTCCATAAGAAAGTGAAAACCCCACTAGGAAAGGCAAATATATAGTAAGGACTGAGGGTCAGCCACTTAAATAAGCCAGTACGTGGATTAAAAGACAAAAAAAATGTAAAAGGAAGATGTAAAATATGACATTAAAATCACAAAATGTAAGAGTATGGAGAAATAAATGTAAATCTTTGTAATGTGTTAGAAGTTAAATGACTACCAGTTTAATAGAAGTAGATAAAATTACAAGTCAACATATACGAACTCCATGGTAAACACAAAACAAAAACCTACAATAGATGTACAAAAACTAAAAAGATGGGAACACAAGCATACTGCTAAAGAAAATAATCAAACCACAAGGGAAGGAAGAACAACAAAAAAGAAATGAACAGAGAACTACAAAAACAACCAGAAAACAAGTAACAAAATGGCAACAAGTACATACCTATCAATAATTACTTTAAATGTCAATGTACTATATGCTTTGATCAAAAGACATAGGGGTGGCTGATTGGATATAAAAAAATACCCTTCAATATGCCGCCTACAAGAGACTCACTTCATGGCTAAAGACACACAACAGACTGAAAGTGAGGAAATGGAAAAAGATATTTCATGCAAATGAAAACAAGGAACTGTGGATAGCAATAGTCATATCAGACAAAATAGACTTTAAAACAAAGTCTAAAACAAAAGACAAAGAAAACATTATATAATGACAAAGGGATCACTACAAGAAAAGGATACTATACTCATTAATATATATGCACCCAATATAGGAGCACCTAATATATAAAGCAAATATTAGCAGACATAAAGGGAGAAATAGACAATAGTTTAATAATTGTAGGGATTTTAACATTCTACTTACATCAATGGGCAGACATCCAGATAGAAAAATCAATAAGACAACAATGGTCCTACATGGTACAATAGAGCATTTGGACTTAACAGATTTCTACAGAATATTCCATTCACAAACATCAGAATACACATTCTTTTCAAGTGCACATGGAACATTCTCCAGGAAAAATCACACACTACACCACAAAATAAGTCTCAACAAGTTTAAGATAGAAATTATATCAAACATTTTTCCAATCACTACTGTATGAAACTAGAAATTCATTACAAAAAGAAAACTGGGAAAATAACAAACAGTTGAAGACTAAAAACATGTTACTACAAAACAAGTCAGTCAATGATGAAATCAAACAGGAAATCAGAATATACCTCAAGACAAATGGAAATGTAAACACAATACTCCAAAATCTATGGGATGCAACAAAAGCAGTTCTAAGAAGGAAGTTTATAGCAATACAGGCCTTCCTCAAGAAATAACAAAAATCTCAAATAAACAACGTAACCTACCATGTAAAAAAAATATAGAAAGAATAAAAAACAAAGCTCAAAGTCAGCAGAAGGTAGGAAATAATGAAGATCAGGCAGGAAATAAATAAAATAGAGGTTAAAAAATAGAAAATATCAATAAAACAAAGAGCTGAGTTCTTGAAAATATAAACAAAATTGATAATCCTTCAGCCAGCTTCACCAAGAAGAAAAAAGAAAGGATGCAAATAAATGAAATAATCAATGAAAGAGGTAAAAAAACAACAACCAATACTACAGAGATGTAAAAAATCATAAGATAATACTATATACAGTTATATGTCAACAAATTGGACAGCCAGGAAGAAATGGACAAATTTTTAAAAGATACAACCTGTCAAGATGGAATCAGGAAGAAACAGACAAGTTGAACAGACCTATCACTGGTAATTGAATTTGTAATAAAAATCTCCCACCAAACAAAAATCCAGGACCAAATGATGTCCCAGGGGAATTATATCAAGCATATGAAAAGAGCTAATACCTTCCCTTCTCAAACTACTGCAAAATACTGAAGAAGAGAGAACACTCTCAAATACATACTGAGAGACCACCATTGCCTTGATACAAAAACCAGACAAAGATAACACAAAAAATTACAGACGAGTATCATTGATGAATATAGATGCAAAAATCCTCAAAATATATTACAAAAATGAATCCAACAATACATAAAGAAGATCATACACCATAATCAAGTTGAATTTATTCCAGGAATGCAAGGATGATTCAACATTCACAAACCAATTAATGTCGCACCCAACATTAACAAAAGGAGAGCTAAAAATCACAATGTTCATCTCAATTGACACAGAAAAAGCATTTGACGAAATTCAACATCCATTCCTGATAAAAAACCTCAACAAAGTGATTATAGAGAAAACATATCTCAACATAATAAAGGTCATTTATGAAAAACACACAACTAACATCATACTCAATGATGAAAAGCTGAAAGCCTTTCCTCTTAATTCAGGAACAAGACAAGGATACCCACTCTGTTACTTCTATTTAACATAGGATTTGAAGGCCTAGCCATGGCAATCAGGCAAGTGAAAGAAATAAAAGGCATCCAAATTGGAAGGGAAAATGTAAAACCGTCAGTATTTTCAGATGACATGATTCTTTACATGGGAAACCCTAAAGTCTCCACTCAAAATTATTATAACTAATAAATGAACTCAGCAAAGTGACAGGATATAAGATTAATATATATATTAGGGCTTCCCTGGTGGCACAGTGGTTGAGAGTTTGCCTGCTGATGCAGGGGACACGGGTTTGTGCCCTGGTCTGGGAAGATCCCACATGCTGCGGAGCAGCTGGGCCCGTGAGACATGGCTGCTGAGCCTGTGTGTCTGGAGCCTGTGCTCCGCAACGGGAGAGGCCACAACAGTGAGACGCCCACATACTGAAAAAAAAAAAATATATATATATATATATATATTAATATATGCTTTTCTCTATACTAATAATGAACTATCAAAATAAAATTTCAAAAAAAATCCCATTTGCAATTGCATCAAAAAGAATAAAATACATAGGAATAAACTTAACCAATGGGCTGAAAGTCCTATACTCTGAAAACCATAAAATATCAATGAAGAAAATTGAAGATTATACAAATAAACGGAAAGATAGTCCATGTTCTTGGATTGGAAGAATTAATATTGTTAAAATGGCCATACTACCCAAAACAATATACAGGTTTAAGGCAATCCCTATTAAAATAACCATGTTGTTTTTCACAGAACTAGAACAAATAACCCTAAAATTTATATGGAACCACAAAAAGCTTCAAAATTACAAGGCAATCTTGACAAAAATGAACAAAGCTGGAGATATGACCCCCCCTGCAAACTTCAAATTGTACTACAAAGCTATAGTAATCAAAACAGCAATGTACTGGCACAAAACATACAAGTAGATCAATGAAACAGAATAGACAGTCTAGATGTAAATCCGTGCACCTATGGTCAATTAATCTACAACAAAGGAGGCAAGGATATATGATGGAGAAAAGATAGTCTCTTTATAATTGGTGCTGGGAAAACTGGACAGCTACATGTAAAAAAAAATGAGATTAGAACATTCCCTCATACTATATACAAAAATGAAATAAAATGGATTAAAGACCTACATGTAAGACCTGAAACCATAAAACACCTAGGAGATAACACAGGCAGAACACTCTTTGAAATAAATCATAGCAATATTTTTTTGAATTTGTTTCCTAAGGCAATAGAAATAAAACAAAAATAAACAAATTGGATCTAATTCAACTTAAAAACTTTTGCACAGCAAAGAAAACCATCAGCAAAAGAAAAAGACATTCTTTGGAATGGGAGAAAATATTTGCAAATGATATAACCTACAAGGGGGTAACATCCAAAATACATAAACAGTTCAGTTCATACAACTCAATATCAAAAAGAAACGCAAACAACCCAGTCAAAAACTGGTCAGAAGACCTGAGAGATATTTTTCTGAAGAAGACATACAGATGGCTAACAGGTATGTGAAAAGATGCTCAATATTGCTAATATTAGAAAAATGTAAATCAAAACAATGAGATATCACCTCATACCTGTAGAATGGCTTTCATTAAGAAATATTCAAGTAACAAATGTTCAAGACAAAGTGGAGAAAAGGTAACCTCTGTACATTGTTGGTAGGAATGTACATTATGTAAATTGGTGCAGTAACTATGGAACACAGTATGGAGGTACCTCAAAGAACTAAATATAGAACTACCCTATGATCCAGCAATTCCACTCCTGGGTACATAACCAGGAAAAAATGAAAATATTAATTCAAAAAGATACATGTACCCCAATATTCATAGCAGCATTATTTACAATAGTCAAGTTATGGAAGCAACCCAAGTGTCCAACAACAGACGAATGTATAAAGAAGCTATGGGGTGTGTGTGTGTGTGTGTGTGTGTGTGTGTGTGTGTATGTGTGTGTGTATAGGGAGAGAGAGAGAGAAATATTACTCAGCCATAAAAAAGAATTAAATATTGCTGCTTGCAGCAGCATGGATGGATGAAGAGAATATTATGCTTAGTGAAATAAGTCAGAGAACAACAAATACTGTATGATATGACTTATATGTGGAATCTAAAAAATAATACAAATGAATGTATATAGCAAAACAATAGCAGAATCACAGATATAGGAAACAAACTTGTGGCTACCAGAGGGCAGAGCAAAGGGGTAGGGGCTTGTCAGGGGTATGGGATTAAGAGACACAAACTACTATGTATAAAATAGATAAACAATAAGGATATATTGTACAGCACAGGGAATAATAGCCATTATCTTTTACTAACTTTTAATGGAGTATAATCTTTAAAAATACTGTATGACTATGCTGTCCATCTGAAACTAATATAATATTATAAATGAAATATACTTCAATTTTAAAAATGTAGAAAGATTTCAAACAATGTAACTCAAGGAACTTATATAACAAAGAAGAACAAACAAAGCCTAAAGTTACCAGAAAACAGGAAATAATAAAGAATAGAGCAGAAATAAATAAAATAGAGTGAAGAAAAGAATAACTATTTGCAGGCTTGACCATACTGTAGCCAATGTATAGGAAAAGCAAAAGAGTATATCATAAAAAAGGAGAGTTTGTTTCATACAGGGGAAGGTAAATCTTTCTTGTCAGTGGGAGGTGGTACCAGGAGAGAATAGTGATAGGCAAGAGGTCAGAGGCAAACGTGAGTGAGTATGAGGAACAGAAAATTCTGATGGTTTGGGAAGATTCAGATGTCATGTCTGATTTTTAATTTCTCAGGCACAGGAATGGGAGGTTGCATACATTATCCATATTTAGTAATTCAGGTATGTACAAGGCTATATGCTGAGTCAATTATCAAGTCAGGAAGGAAGGAATGGCATTGACTTCAGCAGCATCCAGTATCATGTCTCAAAGACCAGGTAGGACCAGGCAAATCTCACTGAAATCAGTTCAGTGTAATATGGATGAGGTGACCAGATGGTACCACCACGAACACAGCAAGAACCTGAAGGAGATGCCAGGATCATACAGCTCTTCTCCAACTCCTGAGCTATGAAAGTTTCCGCTTGTCAGGAGATGGCCTTATTCTTTCTTAGAAGGCAGAGAAGGATGGAATGAGGAAAATCTCAAAAAACTAAATAATTACACACACACACACCCCAATAGGCTATGAATCATAAGAGCCTGAGATAACTTTAGTTGAGAATGGGGATGAAAGAGATGAGCTTTAACAAAAAATTAAATTAGAAATTTGGCCATCGGTTTAATATTTTGTAAATTTTGATCCCTTTACAATATTTACAGTTAAATCAACTCAAAAGGAGTTGAGCTGGGAGAAGACACATTCTGTGACAAAAAGAGAAGAAGGAGAGACAAAACAAAGGGGATGATTGTGAGCTTGAGTTGTCCATCAGCTAGAACTAAAAACTCAAAATATCATACAAGGTAGGAAGTCAAAGAAGAACAAAGCTTGGAATCAAACTAAAGATTGGATTTTTGTCTGCTGGCAATGGTCATATAGTCATGATGGACTGAAATTGAATAGGGATATGACTTGTTTTGCTTACTGTGTAAGTTTTTTGAAAGAGTAATTTCTCTTGATTCTAAGAAAAACGCTCTCTTTTAACTGAGATGTTTTGTTATATTCTTCATGTGAAAAATGTTTCTAAGTTTCTGTTGATTTAGCTTACTGTTCAAGCATAATTGACTCTCCAAACATAACTGGTTTGGCTAGGAGAACTATTGCTGAGCGGCTCTCTGTCACCAATGGTCACAGTTATTTCACTCTCATTCTTCAAAACCACCCCTGAGGACCACTCCCCAAAAGGTTCTGATTCCACATCACTGAATTTGGAGGCTGTGTGTGTGTGTATGCCTGCCTACCTTTTTGGCACTGATTACTCTTTTGATTGCTCCTAAAGTTGGCTAAACAAGGCCTTCTTCCTCACTGTAAATGAGGACTAATTCATTTATTTTAACCACGTCATGGTTAGTTCGGTCCAATGCTTCTTTAGAATAGTTAATCAATCAATCATTGAGTGACTCAACAAATATTTATTAAACACCCTCATATGCAGCAATCCGCAGTAGGCATTCTGAGGGAAACAAATCAAAAGCAAAGCACGATATCTTCCTTCAAGTATGGAGGGCCCAAGACTTGCAGTATTCCTATTGAAGGAGGAAACTTATATACTTGAAATGCATGTAGAATGTAGATATGCAGAATAGAAGTGCCATTACAAACTAGGTGACTGACAAGAATAGAAGGTTAACTGAGCCTGATGGAGGTTGAGAGTGATGTGGGTAACCCACAAAGAATCAACCATCGAAAGCATTATCTGTTTAGTTTTCTGATATTAGAAGTAATTATTTGCTCCCTAATAGATCAAATTTCCTAATTATTTAGACTTTGTATTATTTTTATATTGCTCTTGTAACTAATTACCATAAGGTTGGTGACTTAAAATAGCACACACCTATTCTCTTATTTAAAGATCAGTTTAAAGATCAGTAATACAAAATTAGTTACAATGGGCCAAAATCAATGTGTCAGCAGAGCTGTGCTCCTTCCAGAGGCTGTAGGGGAGAATTGTTCTCTTCCCCTTTTTCAGCGTGTAGAATGGCAATGGCACTGCTTGACTCATGGTGCCTTTTTTCTGTTTATAAAGCTAGCAGCATAGTATTTGGCTTCAGTGCTTACATTGCCTTCTTTTTCAGCATCAAATCTTATCTTCCTCTTAGAATACTTGTGGTTCAAGATAATCTCCTGATCTCAAAATCCTTAATTTACTCACATCTGCAAAGTCACTTTTGCTGTATAAAGTAACACATACACGTTCAAGGAATTAGGATATCTTTGGTGGGGGGGTGGGCGTATCTCTGGGGCCATTATTCAGTCTATCACAGACTTTTATTGTACTGACGTCATATTCTAGGAGAAAATATCAATTGAGGAAGAAAGCTGATTGTCTCTGCTGGAAAGATGAGCAAGGCAATAAGCAATGTATATCCATAAATGGAAATAGAGAATTGAATAATTCAGAATGTATTTTGAGCATGTATTGATATTTGGACTCATGTTTGTCTTACAGATGTTATTTGTTGATACTACTGAGATTCTATAATGTTGATCTGTTAGGACTCCTATTCCTTACAACCTGGGGATAGAGCTGCCTATAAAAAATCAGTGCCAGAGACTTAATGATAGTTACTGGATGTTAAAGGGACGATGGTCTCCTGAAGGCTGGGAAACTCAGGGACATTTGGTTTTATCTACATAACCAGAAGAAATAGAGATAAAACTCTGGGAACACATGTCCTCTTCTCTTAAATTGTCAGTTCATAAGTAGGAAATCTGAGACCAGCCAAGGAAAACTTATGCAGTTGACCCTTGAAATACATGGGCTTAAACTGTACAGGTTCACTCACATGCAGATTTTTTAAATAGTAAATACTATAATACTACATTATCCATAGTTGGTTGGATCCAGAGGAACTGTGTATATATGGAAGATGACTATAACTTATACACGGATTTTTGACTGAGAGGAGGGTGGGCACCCTTAGCCTCCAAATTGTTCAAGGCTAACTGTACTATAATAATATAATTGGTCAACTTCACAAAAGCAGATGACATCTAAGAGTGGATCACTATGAGACTGACATTGAAATATATTGGAGAATGAAGAGAAGTGGAAATTTAAGAGTTATTTTATTTTTGATCTATGAGGAGAACACTGATGAACAGACCTCCAGTGAAGGTGTTTTCACTCCTTGTATCATTAAAACATGATGTGGGGGAGAAAAAGACAACTAAACTTGAAATATTTAGGCAAAATGTAATAAGAAGGTAATCTTCTTCCTTATCCCCCTGTTTTGGATGATCATATTATTTTTAATAGTTTGACCTAAAGCAGTTGGCTTTGCTCAATTAGATGGGAAAATCTCTGAGAACAGAATTCCTCCTGCCTCCAATTGTGGCAGTGATAGGTCATGTGTGACCTCTGGTGTGGTATTGTAGGGTTTCAGTATAGGCTCTGGCTAGGTCAGACAGGCACAGATGCTCTTCACTAAAAGTGCTCAGATAGGTCAAATTGAGAGGCTCCTGGCTCTGCACATGTTAGCCAGATGAAAGTAGAATTTAGACATAATTGGATCCATGTCATCCAAACTAAATGACATTTTAAAACTCTGCATTATGGATTTTGTTTCCCTTTTTGATTGTTAGAGTTTTCAGGGACATCTGTGAGCACTTGTGGATATTCAAATCAAAGTGCCATTGTGCAGTTTTGTAAAGGTTTTGTCTTCTAGAAGAGAGAGCACTGAGTTTGGAGTCAGATTGTCCTGGATTTGAGTGACATTTTTGCTTAGTAAGCGTGTTACTACTGGCAAGTTTCCATAATTCTGAACGTCAGATTCCAATGTGTAAAATAAAATAGTAAGGATAGTAATGTATTTTTACAAACAAACCAACCCTCACATTCCCTTTAATCAAAACACTTCAAAATCTTAAGACATCTTCCGGACTGTAGGACAAGGTTGAACACACAACATCCATCCAGAGAGTCCTGATTTTCTCTCCATCTCCCTAATTTTATTTTTCACTCCCCTTCTACCTCTGCCCCTCACAATACTCCTCTCTCTCTGGCCATTTTCACTGCTTGTATCTGCTACCATCATGCTGTCCTGTTTCCTGCCTTCTTACTTTTGTTCCCAGTGCTCTCTGTGACTAAAACAGACTCCCCTCCCTCATCCCTGGCCAACTGGATAACACTAGGTTCTTTTTGGAGCTTCAAATAACATTTATTTTATTTAACCAGCCTCCTCATCTTTTTCTTTTTTTTTTAAATTCCCAAGTGAAAAAAACAAACAAACAAACAAAAATTTCCTTTGAGTTCCTCCTGACTTAAGAGTTTTTGTGCCTCCAACATGTAATACAGAACTAAGCACAAAAAAGACACTTAATGCTTTTGTTGAATGAATGGATCATTGACTGGGGAGTTAGAAGTCCCTAGATTGTGTATTCATTATTCTGAACAAGCCATACTGTTTGCTGGTTTGAACACCATTCTTATGTCCCAGGCTTTAACACTCACTTCAGTGTCTGCAGCAAGATTAGTGAGCTGAGAGAATAAGGAGCTCACCTTTTCAGAAAGCCCCCATCCACTCATCCTCATTGTGGAGATGTAATATCTTTTCCCAGCTAACTCCTCCAATACCTCATCCAACAACCCCAGTGTATGGGTCTAAACTTTAAGAAACATGGAAATCTTTTCTTCTGCATAGGCTATGGAAACAACAAAATTACTCTCTTCTCCCAAGATGAAAGATAACAAGTCAGGCCAGAGGTAAGCACAATAGTGGGTAAGGTTGAATGCTGTCTGCTTCCTCCTCCCATCCCTCCACTCCCCAATGTATAAGTATGCATCCATGTCCTGCTCACTTCAGCCATACATATTACCTGCCCAGCCCCAGAAAGACTTGGAGATTTGATTAAGAGCTTAAAGGTTTGGATATTGTTCTTCCAGGAAAGAAGAAAGGGTCAGAATAGAATAGGTGATATTTGGAAGAATAAATTTTCATGAGAACAAAACAGTGTTTATTTTTGCTACCATTTAAAAATGTTCAAATATATGTTAATTGCAATTTAAATAAAAATTTAATGAAACTCCTGGTGCATTTCTGTGGAACTCCAGATTTTAGATATCAAAGTATAAAATCTAGTTATTTGCATCTTTCCACCAAATTGAACTCTCCAGAGCATCAGAAATAGACCATAGACAGTGTAAAATCCTTTGTCAGTTGACAAGTCTATTTTCTAGGATTTGTAGCCAATCCCTATTCATATTAAGGCTGTATTTTCACAATGCCAAAAAGCTAGTCAAGTTAATTCCAAAAGCAGCCACTCAAGATATTTTCCTCATGAGTTAAAAGAGCAATTTTTGATGGACACATTAGAATCTCTCAATGAGTGCTTTGTGATGTATGGACGCTCTTAGAAAAAGCTATATGTGTGAGTTAAGGGGGGAAAATATCCCTGTAGCAACAATTTGTCATATCATAATATCAGTGTTTAGATTCTTGATAAAATGTTTAGCTATACCAGGGAAACATATGATGCATG
Organism: Delphinus delphis; assembly: GCF_949987515.2. NCBI lineage: Eukaryota > Metazoa > Chordata > Mammalia > Artiodactyla > Delphinidae > Delphinus > Delphinus delphis. The sequence goes on from NC_082695.1 coordinate 57,688,995, forward strand.
AAGCATAGTGAATTCTCCAGGTGTCTAAAGTATTTGGAAGTATGACTTTGTGTGACCCACATCACACTGAACATCTACTGCAACAATGCACACCTCTTAGTTTTATTTCTGATGTCTAGAAATGAAAAGCACAAATCCAACTCGCAAAATCTACAGCAAAATCTATGTGAATAAAACAAGATGCTTCCATCATCGAAGTCTGATTGAACAAGTGTTCAATATGTTCAATGAAATCTTGGCTGTATTTTAAATTGTATCTACTCTTCCAAAGTAAGGAGTAATATATCCATTTAGACTTGAGTTTGCTTTCACTTGGTGAGAATAGATTTTTGTTTTGTTTTGCTTTTGCTTTTCTTCTTTTTAAAATGTGAGCTTCACTGAATGTACATAGTACTTTATTTTGGTCAGCTCCAATTGCTTGTCACTCTATTTCTTCTGAAATGAATGAGGCTGGGGTTTCAGGTAACATATTTCAAGCTGTAACCAGATTCTACAATATGGCTTTCAGGGGCCTAACATAGACTATGTACATACTTTAGTTTTAAGTAGCTTGTTTCCAAAATAGAGTGCTAACTCAAACATTGTAGGTTTCATTGATGCCCATTCACACAATGGCTATAGAGAACAAATATATTTTTTTAATTTAATTTTAAAGAGTGATAAATACTGTTTTGAGTATTTGATTAAATACTGAAACCTAAGTCCACAAACATGCTTTGTTAGTTTATTACTAGCAAGGCAGGTAAGTGGCAGAGGTCCCCAGTCATCATTTTGGGAAAAAGTAATTTAGCAGGGGAAGGGTGTTCCATAATTCTCTAAAGCTATATGCTCCACAAAGAATGAAAATCACTTAAAGGACTAATGAAAATATTCATGTCAGAGTCAAAAAAGTCTTAAGAACTATTGTTTGATGAAAGAAACTCTGTGCTTGCTGCATATCATTCTACTCATCTCAGCTGCCACGTGGAGTTGGAACTCTTACCTCTGAGTGCCTTCTGTGTTCCATTTTCTTGCATTCCTGACTCATGTGTTCCAAACTCTAAAATTGAACCTGATTGCCCAAAGCAGCTCTGTGAGTTGTTTCTGTTGTACTTCTGTGTGCAATAGAAAAGGTACAAGTCTTGGAATCAGGATTGCAAGGAATCAGGGCCATCCCTTGATGGTTGTGTAGTCCTGAGATGTTGTTCAATTTTCATGAGAGTAGGGTTGTTGTTAGAGTCAAATGCACTAATACAAATCAAAGTGTAGCCAACAAAGAAGTTAAATATCAATGTTTAGGATTGCTATACCTTGGGTAGGGAATGAGGGAAATGCAATAAGGTGACTTCTGCAAAGTGGTATAGTCTTTTTTCAGGTAACATTTGCTGACTGAATAAAAAACAGCGCAGCCTAAAAGTTGAGAACTATATTTTACTTGGCAGACAAAACTGAGGATTTAAACCTGGGAAGCATGCTCTCAGATAGCTCTGAGAAACTGCTCCAAAGAGGGAAAAGAGCAGGCAGGATATACAGGAATTTTTTCAACAAAGACCAGGCAATCAAAAATTTAAATGAATACTGTTAATTAAAGAAAATCAGAGACCTTCAAGATGGCAGAGGAGTAAGACGTGGCGATCACCTTCCTCCCCACAAATACATCAGAAATATATCTGCATGTGGAACAACTACTACAGAACACTTAATGAACACTGGTAGAAGACCTCAGACTTCCCAAAAGGCAAGAAACTCCCCCACGTACTTGGGTAGGGCAAAAGAAAAAACAGAGACAAAAGAATAGGGATGGGACTTGTACCTCTGGGAGGGAGCTGTGAAGGAGAAAAGATTCCACACACTAGGAAGCCCCCTCAATGGCAGAGACGGGGTAGAGGGGGGAAGATTCAGAGCCATGGAAAAGAGCACAGCAATAGTGGTGCAGAGGGCAAAGCAGAGAGATTCCCGCACAGAAGATTGGTGCTGACCAAGCACTCACCAGCCTGAGAGGCTTGTCTGCTCAGCCGCCGGAGTGGGTAGGGACTGGGAGCGGAGGCTCAGGCTTTGGAGGTCAGATCCCAGGGAGAGAAATGGGGCTGGCTGCATGAACACAGCCTGAAGGGGGCCAGTGCACCACAGATAGCCGGGAGGGAGTCCAAGAAAAAGTCTGGACCTGGCTAAGAGGCAAGAGAAAATAGTTTCTGGGTGCGCGAGGAGAGGGGATTCAGAGCGCCGCCTAAACAAGCTCCAGAGATGAGCGCAAGCCGCGGCTATCAGCCTGGACACCAGAGACAGGCATGAAATGCTAAAGCTACTGCTGCAGCCACCAAGAAGCCTGTGTGCAATCACAGGTCACTATCCACACCTCCCCTCCCAGGAGACTGTGCAGCCTGCCAGGGTCCAGTGATCCAGGAACAACTTCCCTGGGAGAACACACGGCATGCCTCAGGCTATTGCAACATCAAGCCCGCCTCTGCTGCTGCAGGCTAGCCCCGCATTCCGTACCCCTCCCTCCCCGGGCCTGAGTGAGCCAGAGCACACTAATCAGCTGCTGGTTTAACCCCATCCTCTCTGAGAGAAGAACAGATGCCCTCAGGTGACCTACACACAGAGGTGGGGCCAGATCCAAAGCTCAACCGCAGAAGCTGTGCAAACAAAGAAGAGAAAGGGAAATTTCTCCAAGCAGCCTCAGGAACAGCGGATTAAATCTCCACAATCAACTTGATGTACCCAGCAACTCTGGAATACCTGAATAGACAATGAATCATCCCAAAATTGAGGTGGTAGACTTCGGCAGCAACAGTAGACTTGGGGTTTGTTTCTGCAACTAATTTGTTTCAGTTTTATGTTTCTCTTAGTTTAGAATTTATTATCATTGGTAGATTTATTTATTTATTTGGTTGCTCTTTTCCTCCTTTTTTTTACATATAGATATATGTATTTTTTTTTTACTTTTTCTCTTTTTATGAGCGTGTATGTGTATGCTTCTTTGTGTGATTTTGTCTGTACACTTTGCTTTTACCATTTGTCCTAGGGTTCTGTCTGTACATTTTATTTTATTTATTTATTTATTTATTTTTATAGTATAGTTTTTAGCACTTGTTATCATTGTGGATTTCTTTTTTAGTTTGGTTTCTCTCTTCTTTCTTTCTTTTTATATTACTTTTTGTTTTATTTTTAATAATTATGCTTTATTCTTTACTTTTTTATTTTATTTTATTTTATTCTTTCTTTCTTTTTTCTCCCTTATCTTCTGACAGGGAAGCTGGCTGACAGGGTATTGGTGCTCTGGCTGGGTATCAGGCCTGTGCCTCAAAGGTGGGAGAGCTGAGTTCAAGACATTGGTCCACAAGAGACCTCCTGGCTCCATGTATTATCAAATGGTGAAAACTCTCTCAGAGATCTCTATCTCAATGCTAAGACCAAGCTCCACTCAACAACCAGCAAGCTACTGTGCTGGACACCCTGTGCCAAACAAATAGCAGGACAAGAACACAACCCCATCCATTAGCAGAGAGTCTGCCTAAAATCATAATAAGGTCACAGACACCCCAAAACATACGACTGGACACAGTCCTGTCCACCAGAAAGACAAGATCCAGCCACATCCACCAGAACACCGTCACTAGCCCCCTCCACCTGGAAGTCTACTCAACCCACTAAACCAACCTTAGCCACTGGGGGCAGACACCAAAAACAATGGGAACTATGAACCTGCAGACTGCAAAAAGGAGACCCCAAACACAGTAAGTTAAACAAAATAAGAAGACAGAGAAACACACAGCGGATGAAGGAGCAAGTTAAAAACCCACCAGACCAAATGAAGAGGGAAGAGGCAGTCAATCTGAAAAAGAATTCAAAGTAATGATAGTAAAGATGATATAAAATCTTGGAAATAGAATGGAGAAAAAAAGAAAAGTTTAACAAGGAACTAGAAGAACTAAAGAACAAACAATGATGAAAAACACAATAAATGAAATTAAAAATTCTCTAGAAGGGATTGATAGCAGAATAACTGAGGCAGAAGAACAGATAAATGACCACGAATATAATTGTGGAAATAACTACTGCAGAGCAGAATAAAGAAAAAAAGAATGAAAAGAATTGAGGACAGTCTTAGAGACCTCTGGGACAACATTAGACTCACCAACATTCGAATTATAGGGGTCCCAGAAGAAGAATAGAAAAAGAAAGGGACTGAGAAAATACTTGAAGAGATTATAGTTGAAAATGTCCCTAACATGGAAAAGGAAATAGTCAAATAATTGCAGGAAGTGCAGAGAGTCCCATACAGGATAAATCCAAGGAGAAACATGCCAAGATACATATTAATCAAAAAATCACAAATTAAATACAGAGAAAAAATATTAAAAGCAGCAAGGGATAAACAACAAATAACATATAAGGGAATCCCCAGAGGTTAACAGCTGATCTTTCAGCAGAAACTCTGCAAGTCAGAAGGGAGTGGCAGGACATATTTAAAGTGATGAAAGGGGAAAACATACAACCAAGGTTACTGTAATCAGCAAGGATCTCATTCAGATTCGACAGAGAAATTAATACATTTAGAGACAAGCAAAAGCTAAGAGAATTCAGCATGACCTAACCAGATTTACAACAAATGCAAAAGGAAATTCTCTAGGCAGGAAACACAAGAGAAGGAAAAGACCAAAATAACAAACCCAAACAGTTAAGAAAATGGTAATAGGAACATACATATCGATAATTACCTTAAATGTAAATGGACTAAATGGCCTAACCAAAAAACACAGACTGGTTGAATGGATAGAAAAACAAGACCCATAAATATCCTGTCTATGAGAGATCCACTTCAGACCCAGGGAAACATATATACTGAAAGTGAGGGGATGGAAAAAGATATTCTATGCAAATGGAAATCAAAAGAAAGCTGGAGTAGCAATTCTTATATCAGACAAAATAGACTTTAAAATAAAAATAAAGACTATTACAAGAGACAAAAAAGGACACTACATAATGATCAAGGGATCAATCCAAGAAGAAGATATAATGATTGTAAATATTTATGCACCCAACGTAGGAGCACCTCAATACATAAGGCAAATGCTAACAGCCATAAAAGGGGAAATCGAGAGTAACAAAATCATATTAGGGGACTTCAACACCCCACTATCACCAATGGACAGATCATCAAAAATGAAAATAAATAAACGCAATCTTTTTTTTTTTTTTTTTTGTGGTACACAGGCCTCTCACTGTTGTGGCCTCTCTCATTGCAGAGCACAGGCTCCAGACATGCAGGCTCAGTGGCCATGGCTCATGGGCCCAGCCACTCCACAGCATGTGGGATCTTCCCAGACCGGGGCACGAACCCATGTCCCCCGCATTGGCAGGCAGACTCTCAACCACTGTGACACTAGGGAAGCCCAGGAAACACAATCTTTAAATGATACATTAAACAAGATGGACATGATATTTATAGGACATTCCATCCAAAAACAATAGAATACCCTCTCTTCTCAAGTTCTCATGGAACATTATCTATGATAGATCATATATTGGGTTACAAATCAAGCCTTGGTAAATTCAAGAAGATTGAAATCATATCAAGTAGCATTTCCGACCACAACGTTATGAAACTAGATATCAGTTAGAGGAAAAAATCTGTAAAAAATACAAACACATGGAGGCTAAACAGTATACTTCTTAATAACCAAGAAATCACTGAAGAAATCAAAGAGGAAATCAAAAAATACCTAGAAACAAATGACAATGAAAACACGCCCACCCAAAACCTATTGGATGCATCGAAAGCAGTTCTAAGAGGGAAGTTTATAGCAAAAAATCCTACCTCAAGAAACAAGAAACATCTCAAATAAACAAACTATCCTTACAGCTAAAGCAATTAGAGAAAGAAAAACAAAAAAACAAAAAACCCAAAGTTAGCAGAAGGAAAGAAATCATAAAGATCAGATTAGAAATAAATGAAAAAGAAATGAAGGAAACGATAGCAAAGATCAGTAAAACTAAAACCTGGTTCTTTGAGAAGACAAACAAAATTCATAAACCATTAGCCAGACTCATCAAGAAAAAAAGAGAGAAGACTCAACTTAATGGAATTAGAAATGAAAAAGAAGTAACTGACACTGCAGAAATACAAAGGATCATGAGAGATTACTATAAGCACCTATATGCCAATAAAATGGACAACCTGGATAAAATGGACAAATACTTTGAAAATCACAGCCTTCCAAGACTGAACAAGTAAGAAGTAGAAAATATAAAAAGACCAATAAAAGCACTGAAATTGAGACTGTGATTAAAAATCTTCCAGCAAACAAAAGCCCAGGACCAGATGACATCACAGGCAATTCTATCAAACAATTGGAGAACAGCTAACACCTATCTTTCTCAAACTCTTCCAAATTATACCAGAGGGAGGAACACTCCCAACCTCATTCTACGAGGCCACCATCACCCTGATACCAGAACCAGACAAAGATGTCACAAAGAAAGAAAACTACATGCTAATATCACCGATGAACATAGATGCAAAAATCCTCAACAAAATACAAGCAAACAGAATCCAACAGCACATTAAAAGGATCATACACCATGATCAAGTGGGGTTTATCCCAGGAATGCAAGGATTCTTCAATATACGCAAATCAATCAATGTGATAAACCATATTAACAAAGTAAAGGAGAAAAGCCGTATGATCATCTCAATAGATGCAGAAAACGCTTTTGACAAAATTTGACACCGATTTATGATAAAAACCCTCCAGAAAGTAGGCATAGAGGGAACTTACCTCAACATAATAAAGGTCATATATGACAAACCCACAATCAACATCATTCTCAATGGTGAAAAACTGAAAGCATTTCCACTAAGATCAGGAACAAGATAAAATTATCCACTCTCACCACTATTATGCAACATAGATTTGGAAGTTTTAGCCACAACAGAGAAGAAAAAGAAATAAAAGGAATCCAAATTGGAAAAGAAGAAGTAAAGCTGTCACTGTTTGCAGATGACATGATACTATACATAGAGAATACTAAAGATGCTACCAGAAAACTACTAGAGCTAATCAATGAATTTGGTAAAATAGCAGGATACAAAATTAATGCACAGAAATCTCTTCAATTTCTATACACTATTGATGAAAAATCTGAAAGAGAAATTAAGGAAACACTCCCATTTACCACTGCAACAAAAAGATTAAAATACTGAGGAATAAACCTACTTAAGGAAACAAAAGACCTCTATAGAGAAAACTATAAGACACTGATGAAAGAAATTAAAGATGACACAAACAGATGGAGAGATATGCCATGTTCTTCAATTGGAAGAATCAACATTGTGAAAATGACTCTACTACCCAAAGCAATCTCCAGATTCAGTGCAATTCCTATCAAACTACCAATAGCTTTTTTCACAGAACAAGAACAAAAAATTTCACAATTTGTATGGAACCCCAAAGACCCTGAATAGCCAAAGCAATCTTGAGTAAGAAAAACAGAGCTTGAGGAATCAGGGTCCCTGACTTCAGACTCTACTACACAGCTACAGTAATCAAGACAGTATGGTACTGCCACAAAAACAGAAATATAAATCAATGGAACAGGGTAGAAAGCCCAGAGATAAACCCATGCACATATGGTCACCTTATTTTTGATAAAGGAGTCAAGAATATGCAATGGAGAAAAGACAGGCTCTTCAATGAGTGGTGCTAGGAAAACTGGACAGTTACATTGAAAGAATGAAATTAGAACACTCCCTAACACCATACACAAAAATAAACTCAAAATAGATTAAAAACCTAAATGTAAGGCCAGACACTATAAAACTCTTAGGAGAAAACATAGGCAGAACACTCTATGACAAAAATCACAGCAAGATCTTTTTTACCCACTTCCTAGAGGAATGGAAATAAAAACAAAAGAAACAAATAGAACCTAATAAAACTTAGAAGATTTTGTGCAGCAAATGAAATGATAAGATGAAAAGACAGCCCTCAGAATGGGAGAAAATTTTTGCAAATTAAGCCACTGACACAGGATTAATTCCAAAATTTACAAGCAGCTTGTGCAGCTCAATATCAAAAAAAACAAACAACCCAATACAAAAATGGTCAGAAAACCTAAATAGACATTTCTCCAAAGAAGTTATACAGATTTTCAGCAAACACATGAAAGAATGCTCAGCATCACTAATCATGAGGGAAATACAAATCAAAACTACAATGAGGTATCACCTCACACCAGTCAAAATGGCCATCATTAAAAATTTACAAACAATAAATGCTGGAGAGGGTGTGGAGAAAAACCCTCTTGCACAGTTGGTTGGAATGTAAATTGTTACAGCTATCAACGAGGACAGTATGGAAGTTCCTTAAAATTCTAAAAATAGAACTACCATATGACCCAGCAATCACAGTACTGGGCATATACACTGAGAAAACCATAATTCAAAGAGTCATGTACCACAATGTTCGTTGCAGCTCTATTTACGATAGCCAAGACATGGAAGCAACCTAAGTGTCCATTGAGAGATGAATGGATAAAGGAGATGTGGCAAATATATACAATGGAATATTACTCAGCCATAAAAAGAAACAAAATTGAGTTGTTTTTAGTGAGGTGGATGGACCTGTAGTCTGTCATACAGAGTGAAGTAAGTCAGAAAGAGAAAAACAAATACCATATGGTAACACATATATATGGAATTTAAAATAAAAATGGTTCCTAAGAACCTATATGCAGGATAGGAATAAAGACACAGACATACAGAATGGACTTGAGGACATGGGGAGGTGGAATGGTAAGCTCGGCCGAAGTGAGAGAGTGACATGTACTTATATGTACTACCAAATGCAAAATAGATACCAGTGAGAAGCAGCCACATAGCTCAGGGAGATCAGCTCAGTGCTTTGTGACCACCTAGAGAGGTGGGATACTGAGGATGGGAGGGAGACAGAAGAGGGAGGGGATATGGGGATATATGTATATGTATAGCTGAGTCACTTTGTTATAAAGCAGAAACTAACACACAATTGTAAAGCAATTATACTCCAATAAAATGTAAAAAAAAAAAAAAAAAAAAAAAAGAGAAAACCAGTATATCAAGTTAATGAATTTAGTACTTTTCTATGATGGGAAGAAACAAGAGTCTGGGTTCATTGAAATTATTCCTTTGATGTTCACCTCAGCTATCTGGGGTCAGTATCCTTTGTTTTCCTATCCCAATTCTCCTAGGGTGCACTGTTGGCGGTGGCTGCAGTGGCTGATTGCTTGATGGTGGGCATTCTATTTTAATCCTGAGTTCCCTCAGGGCTCACTATTAGTTTGGCTGTAATGTGATGGCTTGATGGCTGCAATAAACTTTGTTCACTGATATGGCAGGCAACATTTTTTCATTGACACATTCAATCTAAAAGTTGTTATTTCAGTTCCAAAAGTCCAATTTATTTGTGACAGTGTTTCTCAAAATATGGTCTACAGTCCAGTAGTACTCAGAATGGGTAGATTAACAATCCTTACAACTGATTTCATAAGAAAAACTATTTCCACCAGGAGTGGCAACTTCTGCAAAAGGACGTCTAAAACTATATAGCTTCATAAAAAGCTATCAGTTTTACAATAAATATGAATTGTTTCTTGACTCTGACCTTGACTCAATGGTGTTAATTTGACCCCTCACCCTTCTCCAAGAAATATGTATTTTTGTTGTTGTTTTTGTTAAGTAGAAATTTATTATGAACATTGAGACACTGAATATCTAATTGCATTTTCCCACCATTTTTCATGATTCTTTTCAGGTATCAAACCCACTATCTTTTTATTTCCTCTGTTGACTTGACTTTTCTGGGAGAGGATATTTGTATCTGCTTCTATATGGGTGGAACAATGTTCAGGTGGTCCTCCTTCAGAATGGACCATCTCTTAGACTTTGGTGGTGCCACTCTGCCCTGCCTTTGGGCTTACCTTTATGAGAGGAAATGGCTGGGCAGCTTCTCAGTGACAGTAGTACTCCATCATCTTCTCTAAGTCTAAGAATGTTAAATTTATGAGCTAAATACTATGAGAATGAGGCTCATCTGCATCACTGAGCAGTGATGCAGTGCTGTTTTGTGCAGCACTTTGGCACAAAACAACAGGCTGGTTTTGTGCCAAAGTGGAACCAGAGTGGCCATATCACAGTCAAGGTTACTCCAGTTGTCTTAACAACTGGATTGTTGCCAACTGGCAAAGGTAAGATGAGTTGATAGGAGGCTGACTTGCAGATAGTCAAACCAGTCAGTCATACAGATATAAGCAGTATAAAATGGAGGTCAGCACAGCTGGCAAGCAGTGAAGGGTTGTGTGGCTCTGGGTTATTTACATGAAATGACCCACATGTGAAAGGGAGAAGGAAACTACTTTAGTCAAGAGCACTGAAATTGGGAATTCATAAAGATTCTGAAAAGAGGCTTGGAGAGTATCTAGTCCAACCTCTTTGTGTTATATATAAAAAGGGTGAGGTAAAGATAAATTAATAAATTAGCCAGCATCATTACAGTTAAGGAGAGAGCCAGGATTAGAACACAGGATTCTAACTTTCGATTCAGTCCTTTTACCATAACCAAGGGAAGGGTGCTCTGTACTTCCTTCCAATATTTCCTTTCCCTAACGTTGCAAATGAGAGAGTCATATATTCTACCTCACCCCAAGGCAGGTGTGAACTGATGAACAGGTACTTAAGAAGATGAGGGAAATATCAGCCTCACAAGGAGGTAACATTGATATCCATGGGATCTAGTAGTGGAAGTGGAACATGGGGAAGAGTGTCTTCCTCTTAAAGACTTAATGTTTAGTGCAGAGTTCAGAATCAGACTATTGTACATCTTACTACAATTATACATGTGAAGTTATTCTTAAAAATAGCTGCATGCATGTTTAGCACTAAAGAAAAAAGTTTCAAAAGTCTCATGGATGTTGTGCTTAATGACACCTAAGTAATTTAATTTAATGCCATCTAAGTAGTTTTTAAATGCTTAAGGTATTTCTAAACAGTGGATTGCTAGCTTTCTAGTAGGTAAAATTGGGAACTTGGTGGTTCTGTTGTTTTGCAAGAACTAATCAGATAAGAGAGACAGCCTCAACTGTTACAGATAAACTCTAGTCCATGATCTTATAACACATTTTTAAAAAATGCTCTTGCCTTTGTACATTTGTTCCTATAATATTAATAATCAGCAAACAAGAAACAAAAACAGACAAGTAAAAAGCCCTGACAAAGTAAATCCTATGTTTTATTGGCCATATGCCTTTTTATTTGGTGCTTAAGCAATGTGTAAAGTTCCTCACATTTTTTGAATTCTTTGAAAAAAGTATAAACCATGAAAATACTTAAAATTGTATTTATCTTCTTTATTTCTATTTTTGTCAAATCATTTGGTGAAAGAAATATGTTTTTAACTCCTCAAAGCTTATGGTTTTTACTTCTTATCTATTCCTTAAGAAAGTAAGGTGCTCAATTATATTTGTTTGTTATATTATCTAACACTTTAATTAGAAGTTCATAAAGGAATCAGAAAAATTGGTGAATACCTGTGAGAGAAAGGTGTATACATTTTCCCAATAACTACTACCATAAACTTGGGGGTTTTAAGAGGAAAAAGAAATACCAGGAATGACTTTTATAGCCATGCTCCTATGACTGCATTTATCATGTGTCAGAACATTAACAGTGATTATACCTTATTGAATAAGCAGATTGCTCACCCGATCTCCATATTGTGGACAGAAAGAGAAATCTCATTTTATGTTATTCTTGGTTACAGAAAAAGAGTTAGATTGTGTTGTTCTAAGGGACACGAGGATATATATCCGTTGTAATCATCTGTAAAAATTACATAAAGTTGAGCCACTAAGAGCTTGTTGGGCCTCTGCAAAATCTGGATAGCGTGCTTTGGCCCATTTCATGTAGACTTGAAAAAAATATATATCCTGGGCTTCCTTGGTGGCGCAGTGATTGAGAGTCCACCAGCTGATGCAGGGGACTTGGGTTCGTGCCCCAGTCCGGGAAGATCTCACATGCCATGGAGCAGCTGGGCTTGTGAGCCATGGCCGCTGAGCCTGCGCGTCCGGAGCTTGTGCTCCGCAACGGGAGAGGCCACAACAGTGAGAGGTCTGCGTACTGAAAAAAAAAAAAAAAAAAAAAAAAAAAATATATATATATATATATATATATATATATATATATATATACACACATATATCCCTGAGTGATTTGCCTCTAGACCTTTAGAAATGAGACAAATTTGTGGATTTTCTTCCTGAGAATCATATTGCAAAGGAGAAGTATTGATTTTATTTCATTCAGGCAAAACTGGTTATTTATTTTTACTTATGACTATTATAAAAATGGGCTGATCTACCTTGTTATGATCAAATAAGAATGATCTATAATGGTTTCATGGGTATTGAATAGAATCCAAACCATATTGGGGTCAGCAGTGTTAGACAATTTCCCAGTGTTGAGAGGTGGCAAAAGGATGAACACAGCTTGTGGACAGCATGTCTGATTAGAGCAATAAACTTTGGCTGTGCCTGCACTTTTATTAGAAGCACAAAGGAATCAGAAGCCTCATTTCAGAAATGATAATGATGTGGACTTAGATGGCCATAATAAACTTGTAATTATTTTTCAGTCAATTGGCCTATTTGATAATTCCTGGAATGAAATACTCTACTGAATCAACATTTATCAGACACAAAGACACACACACACATACAACCAAAATAAAGCACTATATTAGTGCCAAATGCCTTTGACTTCCAGTACCCCAAAGCATAGTGCATCTAAAACTATGTGAAATGAAATTTTACATATATTTATCAAACATTTATAGAATATTTGATTTTATTATTCAACTGCCTAACATTCAGGGTGAGGAAACTGAGGGCTATTTCTCTATTAACTCTATTATTTCTCTGTGCCTCCGAAGTCCCAAATCATTATGCATGCCACTAAACAATACTGGTATCTCTTGCAGATATTGTAGGAAATGATTTAGAACAGTCTTTATCCACAGTGCTTCAATCTGTTTTGGTTTTAGTCTACCTTGTTTTTTCATTTCAGGTCTCAGTCTCAATTTTACCCTTTAGAAAGAACTGTAGTGATGACCCTGTCATTCATCTCTTCATTACTCTTTCACTATATCCTGTCTATTTTACTCCTTGCATTTAGACAAATCTCTGATTATTTTGTTTATATATTTGTCTACAGGTTTATTTCACTCTTCCTATCACTATGAAAGTTCCCTGAGCAGGATTCACATCTGTGTTGTTCACCACTCTATCTTTAGAACATAGTGTCTGGGGCCATGTAAGTGCTTGATTCATTTTTGAACATTGAATAAAATTAGAGAGAATGAGATAGAAAGAGAAAAAAATCAGTAGTGTTTAAAATCCAGAGGGGAAAGGATCAAGAATGTTAATTGGCATAATATTTAGCAGAATATTTATATACTCTGTAGAGACATAAAAAATGTACCGTGTGTGTGTGTGTGTGTGTGTGTGTGTGTGTGTGTGTTTGTGTGCATGTCAGGCATGAGGTAGTAGATGAAAGAGAAATTGAGAATGTTTGGAAAAAATAAAAAAAGCTTGATAAAAGTGGTCTATGGTAGACTGAATAAATGCCCCCAATGATGTCTACATCCTGATCCTTGGAACTCATGAATATGTTAGTTTCCGTGGCAAAGGAGATTCTGCAGATGTGATTAAGTTAAGGATATTGAGATGAGAAGATTATCCTGGATTATCCAGGTGGGCCCAATGTAATCACAAGGGTCCTTATAAGAGAGAATCAAAAGAGAGTCACAGAAGATATAACGATGGAAACAGAGGTGATAGATAGAAAGGGAGAGACAAAGAGTTGAAGATGTTATGCTGCTGGCTTTGATGATGGAGAAAGGAACCATGAGACAAGGAATACAGGTGGCCTGTAAAAGCTGGAATGGGCAAGGAAGTCCGTTCTCTTTTAGAGCCTCCAGAAGCAGTGTGGCCCTGCGAACTTCTCTTAGATTTCTGACCTCCAGAATTATAAGTTTGTGTTGTGTTAAGCCACTGAGTTTCTTGTAATTTGTTATAGCACCAACAGGAAACTAATATGGGATCCTATTAAATATATTCCTTAAATGGTAGTTCTTTTACTCTTTTTAAATTTATTTTTTGAAAAAAATAACACATACTCACTGCAGAAAACTTGGAAAATGCAGAAAATGTATATACAAAAAAATAAAATTACCCTTAATCCTATCACCCAGAGAAAGAAGTATTAACATTGTATGTTTCCGTTTTATAAATGAACTTTTGATCAATGAAGACAGGGAAGAAGGATATTAGAGCTGACATTAAAAGCACTTTGTCATATTGAAATGAACATTTAGTTAATTTTAAAATTACATGTCATATTTAATTATTATTTTCTTAGCCCTAAGTATAATAGAAGTTACTGTGATAAAGAAAAAATGAATTAGGAAAAGCTTATATCGACTGCCCTCCCCTTTATCAGGGTGAATTTCTCTTATAAAGCCCTGGGCATGGCAGAGATGCCATTGCCCACTTTGTTTTAACATTACATTCCATCCCAGGGAGAATAATGAGTATTAGCCCAGAGTTACAGAATGAAGTTGGCAGTCTTAGTGCCTAGCTCTATCCCTCACACGTCCTTTCTCTTCCCTGGAACTCAATTTATCCATTAAATATCTGTCAGCTTATCTTGAAAGCTCTTTCTAGCTCTAACTTCCTAGGGCCCAATTTAAAGCTCTCTAAAAAGAACTTGTATTATTTCAATTTCTGTTACACTTGTTTGTTCCCAAGGGACTCTAGTGAGTACTCCTCTGTTTCCCCAAATCGCATTTCATTACTGAAGGAGTTAAAGAAATAAATTACTACTTTCTGGGAGATACTGACGAGACTGTGAAGAAATTGGCAGCCTACAATATTTTCATACTGGATACATTTTCAACTAACCCTTTAGTTCTTAGAATTTTGTTCAGAACGTCAAACAAATTTCAGTAGAAATGTTGAATTACTACTTACTATAATCATTTCAAGCTCACAAGGCTGGGAGCGGTAAAAGGAGTGTTAAAAACACAAATCATAACTGCATTCACCTGGGTTCTATAAAACGGGAGCTCTCAGTGTGGATGGCCCTAAGTTTTTATCTCACATTCAGAGTCTAAGTGGATAGAGAAATTGTTGAGAAATCAAACAGACTGAAGTTGTGTCTGCATATACAAACCGATTTTGGGGGAACTAGGGGTGGAATTAGATTAAATTGCTATTTAGAATGCAAATATTCAATTTTAAAGTAATAGGTCTTGCTGAATTCAACTCCTTTTCTGAATTCTGTATGTGCAAAGACCCTAAAATTAGTGTGAATAGCAAAATCCCTTTACCTTTTGCAGATTGCCTTCTTGAGTCCTTCCTGAGGGAAGAACTGCTCCCCTGGTATAGCAGAGAGTAGATGAGTGTTTTGAAGAACCATTCAGTTTATTATTTACAGTAACAATGAAAACATTGAGTTGAGTAATTTAAAGGTCTGGATGAGTCATTCAGAACCAGGATCTGAATGACAGCTACTCACATATGAAACAATCTTGAGCTTAAAAAATTCTGCCTTGACTGGGTAGGTCAGAACAAGTAAAAAGTTGAAGGGATGATAAAGCTATTAGAAAAAATGTTTAGAGATCTGAGAGCCATTTTTTGAAACACAGACCTCTATTTCATGAATATAGAGAAAGGTCAAGGACATTGCTATTTGGCAAGAAGAAAATTCTTCGCTTCTAATACAAGGACTAAATTGTATTATATATTTCATAACTGTGAAAGGTTTAATAACTCAAGCTCTGGATTAGTACATCCAGGACTGACTCTTGGTGATGGACCCACTGTGTGTGTAAGACCAAGAAAATGGTTTATCTTCACTTTCTTGCCTGTACAGTGGGGCTATTAGTAGCACATGATGGTCCATTCCTGGAGAGTTTTAAGATAGCTGAAGTGAGATAATACATGTGGTTCCTGTATTAATATTCCTGAAAAGAATATTAAAAAGAATATATATATATATATAAATATATATATATATAAAACTGAATCAAATTGCTTCACACCAGAAACTAACATACCATTGTTAATCAACTATACTCCAATATAAAATATTCCTTTTTTTAATGAAAAGAAAAAAGGAAAGAGAAAAAGAAAATCTCACTTGTGGACAGCCCTTTCAGTCCATGTCCAAAGTGCCAGCCTACTCTTCCCAATAGGCTGCACTATGGATTTTGGACTTGTCTATCCAGGCCTCCCATTGTGTAAGTCGGTTCCTTGCAATAAATCTCGCTATACATACATATATATATATACATATATATATATATATATATATATATATATATATATGATTATATGTGAGGGAAATGCATAGAAGACTATTTATTTCAAGTCCAAGTGAGATGCAGAGAGAGCTTTATTTTAGATAGTAAAAGTGGTGATGGAGAGATAAATATAAACCTGAGGGAAAGGAGTTTCAATTCTCAGAAAATGTGGAAAGTGAAAGAGACAGAGATGCAAAGAATCACCTAATTAATCGTTGGTTATAACTTGGATTAAATGTTTTAATCACTGCTTCTATTAATCAAGATAAAGCATGCACATGGAGCTTGGATTGGGAAGTGGGGAGAGATTGTGCTCTGTTTTAGATATGAGTGTGAAGTGGTTAGCTTTCCTAATCGAGGAAGACCAGATGCCAAGTGCAATTACAGATGGGTAACTAAGGAGACAAATCTTTCATGACCATGCTTATTTGGGGGTTGTCAAATATGCAGGAGCTAGATGAGACCTGGGCAGCCAATGTACATCACCAGAGATAGACTTAAAAAGAAGTTTGGGGTAAAAAGCATTGTCTCTACTGGAAGTGAAAACTTAGATGTGCCATTTGTATTTAATTAAATGAAAAGGTAAATGGGGTAGAATGCAAACAATTGGTGTCTTTCTATAAAGGTTATGTGGGAATTACTTGTATTATTCTTACAACTTTTCTCTAAGTTTGAAATTATATTAAAATGAAAATGTTACCAAAAAATCCTTCTCCATAACTGTGTCAACAGAAATGCTACCAAATAATTACTCATGAATGATTTCAAATCTAAAACTTTGTGTAGAATGGAGCCAACTGACCAGTTGGATGAAATATTTTTCTTTAATTTTCTTTATTAATCTTTTTTTGCTAATGTTGCCAATATAAGATTTTAGCTTCAACTTTAAATTCTCTGGTTAGGATTAATAAAAATTGACTAGTTGTGTGATACTTTGGAATTTACTTGTCATGTAGAGTGAGGAATTAAGTGAGTTTGTTTTTATTCCAGTCAATGAATATCAGTTAGATTTCTTCATGAAGATGAAGGAAGGAATAGAGGGATCAGTGCAGTTATGGGAATTCAAGTCTGTGAGTTTGGCACTGTTAGATGTATGTTCATATTAAGAGGACTCAGTTCATTTACAATCTCTGACTTAGGGATCTTCGTTGGTAAATGCCACAGAAAATGACATAGCCCATTTTTTTCTGTCACGCTTTCCCATTTCATTTAGCTTGAGAAAATCTACTGGAGCCCAAGGGCTTGGAGCAACTCCATACTTTTATTTCTTTTCTTTGGGAGGATAAGGTAAAGAGACAAGTTATTTTGGTTATCTGTGCATAGTCAGAATGTACCAGCCAGAAGGGCATTTTTATGGGTTTTCCTATACAAGATGAAGGGAAATTTGTTATTAGAATATCAGTTCCAGTACAGATATATCTTAAAATTGGTCATTTAATAATGTCTTCTGTCATCTGTCCTTTAAACACAAGTGTACATTTGAAAATGAAATTCACAAAATTAATTTTTAATAAGTTAAAACATCTGAAAGAATAATTTCATTTAAACTTACTAAAAGTTTTCAAAGAGCATTTTAATAATAAAATTTAATTTGATTGTTGAAAAAATTTATAATTTACATTAGACCTTACATTTCTTCCTGATAACCTCATCCTGTGATACACTGTATGCTATAATTACTTTGTGTAGTTTTTAGTCAACATTTCTTGGTGGCAAACCCCACCAGTGTTTGCTTCATCTACATGTTCTTGTTAGAATTATGCAACCATACTAAACCTCAATTTCTCCCAAATGAAGATATTAGCAGCACCTACATCATCAGATTATTGTGAGTATTAAATGAGATAATGCACATGAAATATTTATCATGGTATCCAGTCTATTCTAAGTGATCAATATACATAGCTATTATTATCTTAACATGAAAGCTTTAACAATTTTATCCTTTCTGACTAAATGTATATTTTAGTTTAGTAACACAATGAATCAAAATAGTCACATTGATCAATAAACCCTTTATTTTTTTTTTATTCTCTGGCCAATTTAACTGAACTCACAATGATGTTTTGTACCATAACCAATCAATCAGATAGTCAGTCAGTTTTTGAAAACCACCTATATGTCTCTTTCTTAGCCATTGTAGAAGATACAACATTTATGTTTCTTCCTCAGGGTTACCCTTTTAGCTATAAACTGAACACACAGTTACTGTTTGGATGTTCCATGAAGAACCTTCTACCCCTCAATTATTTCAATACTATTTAATTCAACATGCTCTGTTTTCATACATGAGGGATATACAGATTATAAAGACTCAGGTGATAACCATAAGAGTCAGTCTGGTGGGGAAAATGAATGATCCTAGTACGGTATTTTATGTAGTATAATAAAAGTATATGTATGGCAAGATATTAGCAGAGAGTTAAAGAGAAGAAAACTATGAATTATTCCTAGTAGATCCAAGAGGGCTAGATTGAGAATGAAGAGCCTGAGCTGGGATCTGAAGGACTGAGTAAGCACTCAGTTTGGAATTCCAGGCAGGAGGAAGAGCCTATGTAAATACATGAAGGAATGAAATAGCAAGAATGTGCAGAGCAAGAACTAATTATTATTTGGTTGCAGAGTATTAAGTGGGTAGAGGAAAAAACTTGGGCATAGATAATATAGTCAAAATAATATGATACTTCTTGATCATTCCCATTCCTACACATTTCTTTATAGGAAATCTAGTTCTCCCTTTTCATTGAGTTTATAGTAAAATACTTTTTTCCCCATCTATTATTTCCCTGCTCCATATGAGACAATAGCGTGTGTATTCAATGTGGGTAATTTCCTTGGATGCAGGCATGTGGGACTGGACATCTCCAAACAATAACTTATAATTTTACTAATGTCTCTCTGCTGATCTCTAATGGAGCTTCCATTCACTATTCCATTATTCCTGGAGCTACAGTGATTCCTCCTGTATAGCTCTGAGGGATTTTTTAGTCTCCTCTAGTACTGTCAAATCAACTTTTGATTCTTTCTGAAAGGCTATTCTGAAGGAGTTTCTGAGGTGCTCCAGATAGCACCTGTTTGACATCTGCCACTTTTTGGGAAATTGTCCAAAGTTTCCTATCTTAACCTCTGAGAAACAAGCCTGTGAATAACCCATGCTGTTAAAATCTTTGTTGATTTTAGCCTTTTCTTACTATGTTCCAAGTCAGGTCAAATTTTACTATAGTAGCTAAGAGAAAGTTCTAAAGTTATCTATAGGATCCTGCTGTGGGAGATGGCTTCTTGGCAGCACACTGATTCAGTGTTGTGGAAAGTTTGGCCAAAGCACAAAGCTCATTTTTACACAGTTATTTCTTCATTTACATAGGGCAGAGAAATATATGTAAAATTGTCTGAAATAGTCCTGAGTTTCCCACTTTCCTCCAAATTGAACAGGAAAACAGGTATAGATTTCTGGGCCTTACTCTTGACCAACTAAATCAACATCTCAAGTAGGGGACACAGAATTTGCCTTTTAAAACTACCCCATAGTGATTCTTTTGCTTGATAAAATTTTAGGATATCTAATATAAAGTAAAATATCTGAGCTACTGAAGAGTTTTGAAAGTTGTGTTTTGGGAAGATTAATGTGCTAGCATAGTATAAGATGGATTGGATCAAGGAGAAATTGGGGGCCATAAGACAGAAAGTTATTGCACTTCTAAAGCAGGTATAAGGGCATGAGAGCAGATATTAATCTTGGTGTTTGGATGGATGCATGGCTCTAAATCATGGTAATGAATAGAGGAGATCTCTGTATAAAGGTTAATATTGAAGTGCTTAAAAGGCATCCTCTAGTGTAAAAAACCCTGCCCCATCGTTAAGAAATAGTGAAGGTATGGGCATATGCTATGACTTAAAAGGGCCAAATGTTCCCCGTGAGTGTTGACAGGAAAGTTGGAATTGAATATGATTATCCAACATCTCAAAGAAAAACATGCACTGAATTAATAAGATTGAGAAAGCGTCATCTTGCCATTTTTGTGAATGCAACCAGATGGTCAGTCGCACATGTCAATGAGAAACACTGAAGCAGTTTTGTTTTTTTTTTTCAAACTAGCTTTTGATTATTCTAAGATGAAAGCTATTATGGGGAAAGTCCATAGAGATAGGCCAACAATAAAATCAACAGGGAAAGCATAAGAAATAAAAATTAGAGTTCTCATAAGGACAGGCATAAATGTGTGCAACTCAGCTCTAGCTATCCAGGTAAATGTAATTTCAGAATATAGTTTCTGGAAGTGCCTATTGAAGGTCCAATGCTTTTTACTCTACAGATTGGAAAACAACAATCCAGAGAGGTCAAAAGACTTTATTTTAAGTTTGGAAACTAGTTAATGACAAAGCCACAATAAAAGCCTCATATTCTGCGGATTTTCTTGTGTTCTTTCATCTACATCACAAAGCAAATCAATACATACCATGTCAACATAAACATGTGGTTTTTATAACTTTATTAATTTTTAAGTAAACCTTTTACTAACACATAGCATATATACTGAAAAATAATGTATACATTGTAAGCAATCTGATTAATTAATTTTCATCAAATGAACCAACCACATGAAAACAATGCAGTAAGGAAACAGAACATTATTTGAATTTGAATTATCAGTAATTCAAAGTTCCTCCCTCCCTTCTTTCCCATTCATCACTCTCTACTCTATTCTCCCCAAAGTAACTATTTTTTAATTTTAACAACAGAATTAATTTTGCTTGTTTTTATATCTCAAATAAAGGAATAATTCAGTATATATATATACATATATATTTTTTTCAGACTTTTTTGCCCAACGTTATATTCTTAAGATTTGTTCCTGAAACACGTAACTGTAGTTCATCACTTTTTATTTTCATTGTAGGATATTTGTGCTAAATAAATTTGCAGAATGTATTTATCCATTCTACTGTTGATGATCATTTTTCATGTTTCTACTTGTGGTCTATTATAAGCAATATTGCTTTGAAATATTTTTATACACTTCTTTTATATACCTAGAAGTATAATTGTTAGATAGTAATATATAAATACATTTATCTGTTGTAGATTCTGTCAGTTTACTGGCCTATACTTGTGTATATGAATGTTTGATTTAAAATCAAATTAGCACTGCGGATCTGTGAGGAAAATGATAATCCTCTAATAAATATCACTAGAAGAATTAGATATATGTATTTTTTTTAATAAACCTTAATCTCTACCTCATGCTATATACAAAAATCAATGTCAGGTGGATAGTAGTTTTAAATATCAAAGTTTAAAAAATAAAGCTTCAAGAAGCTATATTAGAAAATATTATGTACTGTCAAGATTTTTAGGCAGAAAAAAACTTTTTATACTCTATAGAAAGTGTAATACATAAAGGAAAATATGAAGTATAACTACATTAATATTAAGAACTTCTCTTAAAAGCACCAAATGGAAGATATTTACATATATATAACTATTGAACAGGGCATGAATCCAGAATATAGAAGATCTACAAATAAATAAGGAAGAGGCAACATAATAAAAATTGGGCCAGAGTCTGGAATGGACACTGAGATGCAAGAGGGAAGAGATATGGGAACATAGGTATATGTATAACTGATTCACTTTGTTATAAAGCAGAAACTAACACACCATTGTAAAGCAATTATACCCCAATAAAGATGTTAAAAAAAAGAAGGTATCTCAATAATATAAATAAAAAATAAACACCTGAAGTTAAACGCCAAATTAGATGTCCCTGTACACACATCAGATTCTTAAAATTCATTGCAGAGGAAGAAGAGCCCTGAGTTCTCTTATACACTGCTGTTGGAAACATTAATGAGCATAACCACTTATAAAAACTTTTTGGCATTATTTACAAAAGTTATAGACACTCATCTGAATCTACACCCAACAATATGTACCTCATGAGACAGGTACAAGAATGCTCATGATGGCTTTATTCATAATAGGCCCAACATAAAAACAACACAAATGTTTTGTCAATAATAGTACAGATTGATAATTTTGTGTGTCAAAAGATAGAATGCTATAAAGCAGGGGTTAGCAAGCTTTTTCTCAAGGGGGAGTGAGGGAGCAGTAAGGGAGAGGGACATTGTGGATGGGGAGGCTTTAGGCAGTCATAAGCCTTCTGTTTCATTACCTGAATGGAGTTTATCCACTTGTTTCATTGAGCGATACATTTTTGTGCAATTTTTTGAAATATTTCACAATGAAAATGGTTTAAACAAACTCATTAAACATTTAATAAAGACTTCTTACATTAGAAATAGGAGGGAGATATTGTGGGATGTAAAAAAAAACTACAGCTCCAAAAACAGAGTATTTTGAGAAATATGAAGTTAAATTCACTTGTTATTTTCACAATATTTTAAAAATCACTATGGTGGCCTTGAATAAATGAGAGGTAAATAGAGTTAGGGCTTTGGAGTTGGCAGCTCACTTTGCAGGACAACATACTTTAATGATAACACAGCTTTGTTTGGATAGCGGTTGGGAAGAGTGGTTTCTTTTTTTTTTAATTTCTTTTTTTTCCTTCCAGTTTTATTGAGATATAATTGATATACAACACTGTATAAGCTTAAGGTGTACAGCATAATGGTTTGACTTACATACATCATGAAATGATTATCAAAATAAGTTTAGTGATCAACCATCAGGTTATATAGACACAACATTTAAAAAATAGAAAAAAAAATTTCCTTGTGATGAGAACTCTTAGGTTTCACTCTCTTAACTTTCATATGTAAGTATATGAAAGTTAAGAGTATATTCCTCACATTGTGATTTCATCCCTTGTACTTATTTATCTTGTAACTGGAAGTCTGTACCTTTTGACCACCTTCATCTAATTGCCTCTCCCCCTCCCCTGGCATCTGGTAACCACAAATCTGATCTCTTTTTCTATCAGTTTGTAAGTTTGCTTGTTTGGGTTTTGAAGTGTAATTGACCTACAACACTATGTTAGTTCTTGTTACACAACATAGTGATTCAATATTTCTATACTTTTCAAAATGATCACCATGATAAGTCTAGTTATGATATGTCAACATAAAAAGATATTACATAGTTATTGACTATATTTCCCACACTGTACATTTCTTACCCTGACTCATTTATTTTGCAACTGGAAGTTTGTAACTCTTATCTCCCTCATTGTTTTCTTTTCTTCCCCTACCTCTCTCTTCTCTGGCAACCACCTGTTGGTTCTCTGTATCTATAACTCTGTTTCTGCTTTTTATATTTGTTCATTTGTGTTTTTTTGTTTGTTTGTTTTTGTGGTACGCGGGCCTCTCACTGTTGTGGCCTCTCCTGTTGCGGAGCACAGGCTCCGGACGCACAGGCTTAGCGGCCATGGCTCACAGACCCAGCCGCTCCGCGGCATGTGGGATCCTCCCGGACCGGTGCATGAACCCATGTCCCCAGCATCAGCAGGTGGACTCTCAACCACTGTGCCACCAGGGAAGCCCCATTTGTGTTGTTTTTAAATTTCACATATAAGTGAAATCATACAGTATTTGTCTGTCTGACATTTCACTTAGCATAGTACCCTCTAGGTCCATCTATGTTGTTGCAAATGGCAAGATTTCATTCTTTTTATGGCTGAGTAATATTCCATTGTATACACACAACTTCTTTATCCATTTATCTGATGATGGGCATTTCAGTTGCTCCCATATCTCAGCTATTGTAAATAATGCTGTAATATACATGGGGTGAGTGTATATTTTCTAATTAGTGTTTTAATTTTCTTCAGATAAAACCAGGAGTGGAATTACTGGGTCATATGGTAGTTCTATTTTTAATTTTTTGAGGGAACTCCGTACTGTTTTCCACAGTGGCTGCACCAGTTTACATTCTCACCAACTGTGCACAGTGGCTCCACTTTATCCATATCCTCATCTACATATGTTATTTATTGTCTTTTATTTATTTTTTGGGGGGACGCAGGCCTCTCACTGCTGTGACCTCTCCCATTGTGGAGCACAGGCTCCGGACGCCTAAACTCAGCAGCCATGGCTCATACGCCCAGCCGCTCCACGGCATGTGGGATCTTCCCAGACCAGGGCACGAACCCGTGTCCCCTGCATCGGCAGGCGGACTCTCAACCACTGCGCCACCAGGGAAGCCCTATTGTCTTTTTGATAATAGCCATTCCAACAAGTGTGAAGTCATATCTCATTGTGGTTTTCATTTGCATTTCCTTGGTGATTAAAGATATTGATCATCTTTTGCTGTGTCTGTTGGTCATGTATATATCTTCCTTGGAAAAATGTCTATTCAGATCCTGTGCCTATTTTTAATTGGGTTGTTGTTTTTTTTTTTGATGTTGAGTTTTATGAGTTCTTTGTATATATTGGATATTAAACTCTTATTGGATATACTGTTTACAAATATCTTCTCTAACTCAGTAGGTGGACTTTTCATTTTCTTGGTAGTTTCCTTTGCTGTGCTAAATCTTTTTGGTTTGATGTAGTCCCATATGTTTATCTTTGCATTAGTTTCCCTTGCCTGAGGATATATATATATATATATATATATATATATATATATATATATATGTATATATATAAAGTTTACATAAGACATATATATGTCTTACTTATGTATATATGTTATATATAACATATATACATAAGTAAGACATATATATATAATAACTATATAACTAAGACTGATGCCAAAGAGCTTAATAACTATGATTTCTTCTAGAAATTTTATGGTTTCAGGTCTTACATTTAAATCTTAAATCCATTTTGAATTTATTTTTGTTCATGGTGTGGAGAATAGTCCAGTTTGATTCTTTTCCATATAGCTGTCCAGTTTCCTCAACATCATTTATTGAAGAAGCTATCTTTTCCCCATGGTATATTCTTGCCTCCTTTGTCATAGATTAATTTCCCATATAGGTGTGGGTTTATTTCTGGGCTCTCTATTCTGTTTCATTGATCTATGTATATTTGCCTTTACCAATGAGATTTTTCCTTTTGTAATTGTCATATTTCTAGTTGTGACTTTTTCTTTTCCACTTAGAGAAGTCCTTTTAAGATTTCTTGTCTAGAGCTGGTTTGGTGGTGCTGAACTCTTTTAGCTCTTGCATGCTTGTAAAACTTTTGATCTCTTCTTCAAATCTCAATTAAACCCTTGCCAGGTAGAATGCTCTTGGTTGTAGGTTTTTCCTGTTCATCACTTTAAATAAATTGTGCCACTCCCTTCTGGCCTACAGCATTTCTACTAAAAAGTTAGCCAATAACCTTATTCAAGTTCCCTGTATGTAATTAGTTGCTTTTCCTTTGCTGCTTTAATATTCTCTGTTATCTTTAATTCTTGCCATTTTAATTACAATTTGTCTTCATGATGATACTTTTTGGGGCAATTCTGTTTGAAATTCTCTATGCTTCCTGGACTATGTTATCTGCTTCCATTCCTAGGATAGGGAAAGTTTTAATTATTATTTCTTCAAATAAATTCTCTGCCTTTTCCTCTCTCTTCTCCTTTTGGGACCCCAATAATGCGAATGTTAGTGTGTTTGATGTTGTCCCAAAAATCTCTCAAACTGCCCTCATTTCTTTTTATTCCTTTTTACTTTTTTTTCTGTTCATCTCCACTACTCTGTCTTGCAGCTCACCAATCCACTCCTCTGTATTATCTGATATATTGTTGATTTCTTCTAGTGTATTTTTTATTTCTGTTATTGTATTCTGCATCTCTGTTTGGTTCTTTATGCTTTCTAACTCTTTATTAAACACTTCTAACTTCTCATTCTCCTCATCCAATTTTCTCCTGAGTTGTTTGAACATCTTTACAAACGTTACCTTGAACTCTTTATCAAGTAGATTGCCTGCCTCCACTTTACTTCATTCATCTTCTGTGGTTTTAACTTGTTCCTTCATTTGAAACATGTTTCTCTGTTGCCTCATTTTGCCAACTTTTCTGTTTTTATTTCCATATATTTGGTAATTTGGTTATATTTCCCAACCTTGGAGAAGTTGCCTTTTGTAGGAGATGTCCTATGTGTCTCAGCAGTGTCCTATGTGTCTCAGATGTCCTATGTGTCTATATGCTCTTGGGATGCCCCTCATGTGGGCTCTGTGGGTCCTTCTGTTGTACTGGGAAAACTATTATGGGCAATCTGGTAGGTGCGGCTGGTCCCCAGTCCAGTTGGTTGCCAGACTCTGCCTTGTGCAGAGGCTGCTGGGCACTGGTGGGAGGGGGGTCTTGTCACAAGGTGGCTGGTTGCACAGCCTAAGGTGTCCTGAAGCTAGTGTTGGCCCATTGGTGAATGGGGATGGATCCCAGGGTGGCTGGGTGAGAGATCCAAGGTGTATCAGACCTAACGTTGCCCTGCTGGGGGGTGGCCTGAGTCCTGACATGGCAGGCTGTGGTGGTCCTGGGCCTAGTGTCCACTCACTGGTGGGCAGGGCCAGGGCCCAGGGTAACCTAGAGCTGATGCTTTCTAACTGGTGTTTGAGGCTGGGTCCTGGGGCTAGTGCCAGCCCCACTGGTGGATGGAGCCAGGTCCTGGGGCCTTGGGATACAGGGCTTAGGGATCCCAGATCTGGCATTAACCCCCTACTGGGAAGGACTTAGGCTCAGGATGTTCCTGGGGCCAGTGCAGGCTCATTGGTGGGTGAAGATGGGTCCCAGGGTCTCTGACTGCAGTGCTCTGAGTGTCCTGGAGTTGGTGTGTCAGCCCTCTAGTGGGTGGGGCTAGAGCCCAGAGGTGCTTGGACTGGTGTCTTCCCACTGGTGTGTGAAGCTGGTCCTGGGTCTTCTGCCCACCTGCTGGTGGGCATAGCTTGGTACCAGGCCCTGTGAATCTCAAGACTATTGCTGGTGCACTCGTGTATAGGGTCGGGTCCCAGGGCACTTTGGGGCTCAGAGGGTCTTAAGGCAGAAGACCCGCTAGTGGGTAGGTTGTGTCCCTTCCTGACCAGTTGCTCGGCTTGGCCTGAGTTGTCCCAGTAATGGTGCAGACAGGCTGGTGGATGGCGCCAGATCCTGGCACTAATAAGCTAAAAGAAAGATTCCAAAATGGTGTTGGCAAGTGTCCTCATGGTAGAATGAGAATGCCGAAATTGTTGCTGCCAGTGTCTCTGTCTCCAGGGTGAGCTCCATTTGTCTCCTCCTTCTCTATGAGGCTCTCCAAGATCAGCAGGTGGGTCTGACCCAGGCTCCTTTCAAATTGTTACTTCTTCCTTGGGTCCTGGAGTGTGTGAGATTTTGTGTGTAGCCTTTAAGACTGGAGTCTCTATTTCCCTCAGCCCTCTGGCTCTCCTGAAAGTAAGCCCTGCTGGCTTTCAAAGCCAAGTGTTCTGGGGGCTTGTCTACCTGGTGTAGGGCCCCTGAGATGGAGCTCCTGATGTGGGGCTTGTACCCCTCATTCTTTGGGGAGAAATTCTGCAGTTGTAATTATCCTCCTTTTTGTGGTTTGCACACCTAGGTGTATGGGTCTTGACTATACTGCATCTCCACCCCATCCCCACCTGTTTGGTTGTGGTGCCTTCTTTATATCTTCAGTTATAGAAGATCTTTTCTACTAGATTCCAGTGTTTTTCAATAGTTACTCTGTAAGTAGTTGAAATTTTGGTGAGCCCTTGTAGGAGCTCAGGGTCTTCACACTCTACCATCTTGGCCACACTCTGAGGGTAGTTTATTTTTGAAGGGAAATTCAAGATTCTAACTTCTCTAATGCAGTTATATCCAAAACTATAATCCCGCTCTTCATTTATTAAGGTGGTATCTGAATTTATCAAAGCAGGAAAATGTCTGATTAAATAAATATTATGGAATATTCATTCTTCCTATCTTGAGAGCATTGGTTCTGTTCTTAAATGGCTTCTGCACATCAGATTGCTATCTTCAGGACAGCTTCATCCAAATCTGGCCTAGTGCCCACTCACTGATGGGCAAGGATGAAATCTGACTGGCATGCAAGGAGGAATGTAGGTAACCAAGACTGAGGCAAAAGAGGCTTCAGCACAAGGGACTCTTTTAGCCGAGGACTCATTGAAACATCAGTGTTGTCTGGCCTCTTATCTCTGTCCCAGGAGACATTCTACTGACTGACTTTTTTTTTTTTTTACATCTTTATTGGAGTATAATTGCTTTACAATGGTGTGTTAGTTTCTGCTTTATAACAAAGTGAATCAGTTACACATATACATATGTTCCCATATCTCTTCCCTCTTGCGTCTCCCTCCCTCCCACCCTCCCTATCCCACCCCTGAAGGCGGTCACAAACCACCGAGCTGATCTCCCTGTGCTATGCGGCTGCTTCCCACTAGCTATCTACCTTATGTTTGGTAGTGTATATATGACCATGCCTCTCTCTCGCTTTGTCACAGCTTACCCTTCCCCCTCCCCATATCCTCAAGTCCATTCTCTAGTAGGTCTGTGTCTTTATTCCTGTCTTACCCCTAGGTTCTTCATGACATTTTTTTTCTTAAATTCCATATATATGTGTTAGCATATGGTATTTCTCTTTCTCTTTCTGACTTACTTCACTCTGTATGACAGACTCTAGGTCTATCCACCTCATTACAAATAGCTCAATATCATTTCTTTTTATGGCTGAGTATTATTCCATTGTATATATGTGCCACATCTTCTTTATCCATTCATCCGATGATGGACACTTAGGTTGTTTCCATTTCCGGGCTATTGTAAATAGAACGGCAATGAACAGATTGGTACATGACTCTTTTTGAATTATGGTTTTCTCAGGGTATATGCCAGGTAGTGGGATTGCTGGGTCATACGGTAGTTCTATTTGTAGATTTTTAAGGAACCTCCATACTGTTCTTCATAGTGGCTGTACCAATTCATATTCCCACCAGCAGTACAAGAGTGTTCCCTTTTCTCCACACCCTCTCCAACATTTATTGTTTCTAGATTTTTTGATGAGGGCCATTCTGACTGGTGTGAGATGATATCTCATTGTAGTTTTGATTTGCATTTCTCTAATGATTAATGACATTGAGCATTCTTTCATGTGTTTGTTGGCAGTCTGTATATCTTCTTTGGAGAAATGTCTATTTAGGTCTTCTGCCCATTTTTGGATTGGGTTGTTTTTTTTTTTTTTTTTTTTTGTTATTGATCTGCATGAGCTGCTTATAAATTTTGGAGATAAATCCTTTGTCCGTTGCTTCATTTACAAATAAATTCTCCCATTCTGAGGGTTGTCTTTTGGTCTTGGTTATGGATTCCTTTGCTGTGCAAAAGCTTTGAAGTTTCATTAGGTCCCATTTGTTTATTTTTGTTTTTATTTCCATTACTCTAGGAGGTGGGTCAAAAAGGATCTTGCTGTGATTTATGTCATAGAGTGTTCTGCCTATGCTTTCCTCTAAGAGTTTGATAGTGTCTGGCCTTAAATTTAGGTCTTTAATCCATTTTGAGCTTATTTTTGTGTATGGTGTTAGGGACTGATCTAATCTCATACTTTTACATGTACCTGTCCAGTTTTCCCAGCACCACTTATTGAAGAGGCTCTCCTTTCTCCACTGTACATTCCTGCCTCCTTTATCAAAGATAAGGTGACCATATGTGCGTGGGTTTATCTCTGGGCTTTCTACCCTGTTCCATTGATCTATCTTTCTGTTTTTGTGCCAGTACGATACTTTCTTGATTACTGTAGCTTTATAGTATAGTCTGAAGTCAGGGAGCCTGATTCCTCCAGCTCCATTTTTCATTCTCAAGATTGCTTTAGCTATTCCTGGTCTTTTGTGTTTCCATACAAATTGTGAACATTTTTGTTCTAGTTCTGTGAAAGATCCCAGTGGTAGTTTGATAAGGATTGCATTGACTCTGTAGATTACTTTGGGCAGTAGAGTCATTTTCACAAAGTTGATTCTTCCAATCCAAGAACATGGTATATCTCTCCATCTATTTGTATCATCTTTAATTTCTTGCATCAGTGTCTTATAATTTTGTGCATATAGGTCTTTGGTCTCCTTAGGTAGGTTTATTACTAGATATTTTATTCTTTTTGTTGCAATAGTAAATGGGAGTGTTTTCTTGATTTCACTTTCAGATTTTTCATCATTAGTGTATAGGAATGCCAGAGATTTCTGTGCATTAATTTTGTATCCTGCTACTTTACCAAATTCATTGATCAGCTCTAGTAGTTTTTTCCTAGTATCTTTAGGATTTTCTACCTATAGCATCATGTCATCTGCAAACAGTGACAGCTTTGCTTCTTCTTTTCTAATTTGGATTCCTTTTATTTCCTTTTCTTCTCTGATTGCTGTGGCTAAAACTTCCAAAACCATATTGAATAAGAGTGGTGAGAGTGGGCAACCTTGTCTTGTTCCTGATCTTAGTGGAAATGCTTTCAGTTTTTCACCACTGAGGACGATGTTGGCTGTGGGTTTGTCATATATGGCCTTTATTATGTTGAGGAAAGTTCCCTCTATGCCTGCTTTCTGCAGGGTTCTTATAATAAATCAGTGTTGAATTTTGTCAAAAGCTTTCTCTGCATCTATTGAGATGATCATATGTTTTTTCTCTTTCAGTTTGTTAATATGGTGTATCACGTTGATTGATTTGCATATATTGAAGAATCCTTGCATTCCTGGAATAAACCCCACTTGATCATGGTGTATGATCCTTTTAATGTGCTGTTGGATTCTGTTTGCTAGTATTTTGTTGAGGATTTTTGCATCTATGTTCATCAGTGATATTGGCCTGTAGTTTTCTTTCTTTGTGAAATCCTTGTCTGGTTTTGGTATCAAGGTGATGGTGGCCTTGTAGAATGAGTTTGGGAGTGTTCCTCCCTCTGTTATAATTTGGAAGAATTTGAGAAGGATAGGTGTTAGCTCTTCTCTAAATGTTTTATAGAATTTGCCTGTGAAGCCATCTGGTCCTGAGCTTTTGTTTGTTGGAAGATTTTTAATCACAGTTTCAATTTCAGTGCTTGTGATTGGTCTGTTCATATTTTCTATTTCTTCCTGATTCAGTCTTGGCAGGTTGTGCATTTCTAAGAATTTTTCCATTTCTTCCAGGTTGTCCATTTTTTTTGGCATAGAGTTGCTTATAGTAATCTCTCATGATCTTTTGTATTTCTGCAGTGTCGTTTGTTACTTCTCCTTTTTCATTTCTAATTCTATTGATTTGAGTCTTCTCCCTTTATTTCTTGATGAGTCTGGCTAATGGTTTATCAATTTTGTTTATCTTCTCAAAGAATCAGTTGTTTTTTATTGATCTTTGCTATCATTTCCTTCATTTCTTTTTCATTTATTTCTGATCTGTTTTAATGATTCCTTTCCTTCTGCTAACTTTGGGGTTTTCTTGTTCTTCTTTCTGTAATTGCTTTAGGTGCAAGGTTAGGTTGTTTATTCAAGATGTGTCCTGTTTCCTAAGGTAGGATTGTATTGCTATAAACTTCCCTCTTAGTACTGCTTCTGCTGCATCCCATAGGTTTTGGGTAATCATGTCTCCACTGTCATTTGTTTCTCGGTATTTTTTGACTTCATCTTTGATTTCTTCAGTGATGACTTCGTTATTAAGTAGGGTATTGTTTAGCCTCCATGTGTTTGTATTTTTTACAGATCTTTTCCTATAATTGATATCTAGTATCATAGTGTTGTTCTCCGAAAAGATACTTGATACAATTTCAATTTTCTTAAATTTACCAAGTCTTGATTTGTGACCCAAGATATGATCTACCCTGGAGAATGTTCCATGAGCACTTGAGAAAAATGTGTATTCTGTTGTTTTTGGATGGAATGTCCTATAAATATCAATTAAGTCCATCTTGTTTAATGTATCAGTTAAAGCTTGTGTTTCCTTATTTATTTTCATTTTGAATGATCTGTCCATTGGTGAAAGTGGGGAGGGAAAGTCCTCTACTATGAATGTGTTACTGTCGATTTCCCCTTTTATGGCTGTTAGTATTTTCCTTATCTATTGAGGTGCTCCTATGTTGGCTGCATAAATATTTACAACTGTTATATCTTCTTCTTGGATCGATCCCTTGATCATTATGTAGTGTCCTTCTTTGTCTCTTCTAATAGTCTTTATTTTAAAGTCTATTTTCTCTGATATGAGAATTGCTACTCCAGCTTTCTTTTGGTTTCCATTTGCATGGAATATCTTTTTCCATCCCCTTTCTTTCAGTCTATATGTGTCTCTAGGTCTGAAGTGGGTCTCTTGTAGACAGCATGTATATGGGTCTTGTTTTTGTATCCATTCAGCCAATCTGTGTCTTTTGGTGGGAGCATTTAGTCCATTTACATTTAAGGTATTTATCGATATGTATGTTCCTATTTCCATTTTCTTAATTGTTTTGGGTTTGTTATTGTAGGTGTTTTCCTTCTCTTGTGTTTCTTGCCTAGAGAAGTTCCTTTAGCATTTGTTGTAAAGCTGGTTTGGTGGTGCTGAACTCTCTCAGCTTTTGCTTGTCTGTAAAGGTTTTAATTTCTCCATCAAATCTGAATGAGATCCTTGCTGAGTACAGTAATCTTGGTTGCAGGCTTTTCTCCTTCATCTCTTTAATTATGTCTGCCAGTCTCTTCTGGCTTTCAGAGTTTCTGCTGAAATATCAGCTGTTAACATTATTGGGATTCCCTTGTGTGTTATTTTTCCCTTGCTGCTTTTAATATGTTTTCTTTGTTTTTCATTTTTGACAGTTTGATTAATATGTGTCTTGGCCTATTTCTCCTTGGATTTACCCTGTGTGGGACTCTCTGTACTTCCCGGACTTGATTAACTATTTCCTTTCCCATATTAGGGAACTTTCCAACTATAATCTTCAAATATTTTCTCAGTCCCTTTCGTTTTCTCTTCTTCTTCTGGAACCCCTATAATTCGAATGATGGTGTGTTTAATGTTGTGCCAGAGGTCTCTGAGACTGTTCTCAGTTCTTTTCATTCTTTTTTCTTTATTCTGCTCTGCAGTAGTTATTTCCACTATTTTATCTTCCAGGTCACTTATCCGTTCTTCTGCCTCAGTTACTCTGCTATTTATCCCACCTAGAGTATTTTTAATTTCATTTATTGTGTTGTTCATCATTGCTTGTTTCATCTTTAGTTCTTCTAGGTCCTTGTTAAATGTCCCTTGCATTTTGTCTATTGTATTTCCAAGATTTTGGATCATCTTTACTATCATTATTCTGAATTCTTTTTTCAGGTATACTGCCTATTTCCTGATCATTTGTTAGGTCTGGTGGGCTTTTACCTTGCTCCTTCACCTGCTGTGTGTGTTTCTGTCTTCTCATTGTGCTTATCTTACTGTGTTTGGGGTCTCCTTTTTGCAGGCTACAGGTTCGTAGTTCCCTTTGTTTTTGGTGTCTGTCCCCAGTGGCTAAGGTTGGTTCAGTGGGTTGTGTAGGCTTCGTGGTGGAGAGGACTAGTGCCTGTGTTCTGGTGGATGAGGCTGGATCTTTTCTTTCTGGTGGGCAAGTCCACGTCTATTGGTGTGATTTGGGGTGTCTGTGGACTTAGTATGATTTTAGGCACCCTCTCTGCTAACAGGTGGGCTGGTGTTCTTGTCTTGCTAGTTGTTTGGAATCGAGTTTCCAGCACTGTAGCTTGCTGGTCGTTGAGTGAAGCTGGATGCTAGTGTTGAGATGGAGATCTCTGGGAGACTTTCACCATTTGATATTATGTGGAGCTGGGAGGTCTCTTGTGGACCAGTGTCCTGATGTTGACTCTCCCACCTCAGAGGCACAGCACTGACTCCTGGCTGCAGCACCAAAAGCCTTTCATCCACACAGCTCAGAAAAAAAGGGAGAAAAAGTAGAAAGAAAAAATTAGTAGAAGAAGAAAGAAAGAAAGAAAGAAAGAAAGAAAGAAAGAAAGAAAGAAAGAAAGAAAGAATGAAAGAAAGAAAGGAGGGAAGGAGGGAGGGAGGGAGGGAGGAAGGAAGGAAAGAAGGAGGAAGGGAAGGAAGGAAAAAAAGAAAGAAAGAAAGAAGATAAATTAGAATAAAATAACATAAGATAAAATAAAGTTATTAAAATAAAAAAAATAATTATTAAGAAAATATTTTTTTAAAAAAAATCAGATGGATAGAACCCTAAGACAAATGGTGGAAGCAAAGCTGTACAGACAAAACCTCACACAGAAGCATCCACATACACTCACAAAAAAAGGGAAAGCAGAAAAATCATAAATTTTGCTCTCAAAGTCCACCTCCTCAATTTGGGATGGTTCGTTGTCTAAAGGAAGGAAGGAAGGAAAGAAAGAAAGAAAGAAGATAAAGTAAAATAAAGTAAAGTAAGATAAAATAAAATAAAGTTATTAAAATAAAAATTAATTATTAAGGGGAAAAAAAATCGGATGGATAGAGCCCTAGGACAAATGGTGGAAGCAGAGCTATACAGACAAAATCTCACACAGAAGCATACACACACACTCACAAAAAAAGGAAAAGGGGAAAAAAATCATAAATCTTGCTCTCAAAGTCCACCTTCTCAATTTGGGATGACTCGTTGTCTATTCAGGTATTCCACAGATGCAGGGTACATCAAATTGATTGTGGAGATTTAATCTGCTGCATCTGAGGCTGCTGGGAGAGATTTCCTTTTCTCTTCTTTGTTCTCACAGCTCCCGGGGCTCAGCTTTGGATTTGGCCCCGCCTCTGCATGTAGGTCTCCGGAGTGCGTCTGTTATTGCTCAGACAGGGCGGGGTTAAAGGAGCAGCTGCTTCGGGTAATTTGGCTCATTCAGGCTGTGGGGAGGGAGGGGCACGGAGTGCTGGGCGAGCCTGCGGCAGTAGAGGCCGGCGTGTCGTTGCACCAGCCTGAGGTGTGCCATGTGTTCTCCTGGGGAAGTTGTCCCTGGATCCCGGGAACCTGGCAGTGGCGGGCTGCACAGGCTCTCTGGGATGGGGGTGTGGATAGTGACCTCTGCTCGCACACAGGCTTCTTGGTGGCGGCAGCAACAGCCTTAGCGTCTTATGCCCGTATCTGGGGTCCGCGCTGTTAGCCGCGGCTCGCGCCCGTCTCTGGAGCTCCTTTAAGCAGCGCTCTTAATACCCTCTCCTCGCGCACCAGGAACAAAGAGGGAAGAAAAAGTCTCTTGCCTCTTCGGCAGGTCCAGAGTTTTTCCTGACTCCCTCCCTGCTAGCCGTGGTGCACTAACCCCCTGCAGGCTGTGTTCACACCGCCAACTCCAGTCCTCTCCCAGCGCTCCGACCGAAGCCCGAGCCTCACCTCCCAGCCCCGTCCTGCCCGGCGGGTGAGCAGACAAGCCTCTCGGGCTGGTGAGTGCCGGTCGGCACGGATCCTCTGTGCGGGGAAACTCTCCGCTTTGCCCTCTATATTCCTGTTGCTGTGCTCTCCTCCGCGGCTCCGCAGCTTTTCCCCTCTGCCACCCACAGTCTTTGCCCGCGAAGTGGCTTCTAGTGTGTGGGAACCTTTCCTCCTTCACAGCTCCCTCCCACTGGTGCAGGTCCCATCCCTATCCTTTTGTCTCTGTTTATTCTTTTTTTCTTTTGCCCTACCCAGGTACGTGGGGAGTTTCTTGCGTTTTGGGAGGTCTGAGGTCTTCTTCCAGCATTCAGTAGGTGTTCTGTAGGAGTTGTTCCACGTGTAGATGTATTTCTGGTGTATCTGTGGGGAGGGAGGTGATCTTACTCTTCCGCCATCTTCCTGGGAGCTTCTCTGACTATTTTTAATAGGACATTTAGGCATCCATATTTCTCTCCAGATCTCTTGGTCGTTGACTGTTTTCATGGACAATTGACTCCTTGACTTGGTCTCTTCTCTATGTAGCCTCATCCTTATTGTTTTCTTGGCCCCGATCTGTTCATTTCTTGTGTGCTCAGCTTCCTGCATCTGGCTCCTTACTTGGTCATTTAAACTCTTGTCTCCCCTGACTTAACATGACCACTGTAGATGAGCACTTTTTATGCCTGTGGAAAATGTGAAGTTTTGGAGATACTGGTTTTAAGAGGAAGCAGAAATAAACAGTGAAGAGGCAAGGAAGGGAGAGGAATAGCTGGAATAAACAGTGAAAAGAGTATAAAAAAGTATTAAAAAGAAACTTGCTTAGATATATGATTGAGTTAAGAGAACTCAAGTTACTTAAGAAAAGTAGTTGCAGGAGACAAGGAGAGGGCATATATTGATTAGAAGACCAAGTGATAGATCAAAAAAGAAAGGATAGATTGCAGAAAATGAACACAATAAACAACTTTTTAAAGAAAAATAAACTGGTCTAGTGTAAAGCTGAGGTTTAATTTCTATTAGTAGCACAGAAATTACTTTTGTTCTGAAATTGAGAGATGGAACAGAAAGAAATAACAGCAAATACTCAAATACTGGAACAAGGTACCATATCATTGTATACTGTGTATTAAACTGTTTCTAGCATATTTAGCAATGATGTCACAACCAATAATAGGGATTGAGGGAGAGGTACAGAATAGCAATTTGATAAAATTGTCTATTGGTTAGATGGTATGAGAAGTTCTGCTGAAGAGAAAGTGAAAGGACGGGTTGTAGACTGTTCATGGCAAGACAAAGCAAAGAATCAAATTGAAATCACTGTGTCACTATTGACACCCCTGAGTCTCATGGAACATGGCCTTCATCTGCTTCCCTATACCTTCACCTGCATGAATCAACATCCTTGCCTTTGTCCCTTTTTCTTTTCTTCTGACAAATTTAAAGCTCTCTTCTTAGGTACTAGAGATATAAACAACTACTGCAAGCACGGAGCTTGAAGTCAGGTCTAGTGGTGACACAGAATACAAAGAAATAATTGATCAATTAATTATATAAATAAGTGCTAGAAAGGAGAAGTGCAGCTCCTTAAGAGTGGATAATGGTGGCTTCCCTGGTGGCGCAGTGGTTGAGAGTCCACCTGCCGATGCAGGGGACGCGGGTTCGTGCCCCGGTCCGGAAAGATCCCACATGCCGCGGAGCGGCTGGGCCCATGAGCAATGGCCGCTGAGCCTGCGCGTCTGGAGCCTGTGCTCTGCAACAGGAGAGGCCCGAGTGCCACACACACAAAAAAAATGAGTGTATAATGGAACAAGTAATCTAGAAAGCATCTAGGAGATAGGGATACTTATGGTGAAATCATCCTAGCTTGAAACTCAACACATTCAGAACGACATCCATTTTCCTACTTCTCCCACAACCCTTTTTCATCCTGTTCCTCATCTGGAACTTATCCCTTCGTTCCTCAAGGCATTAGCCTAATGGCTTTCTTTGAATTGTTGACTACACCTAGTACTTTCAACAAATCGTAAAGCTGCACATCTAATGCATTTTTCATATATTCATTTATTTTAAGTCCTCAAATGTATCATATCACGTTAAAGTAAAAAGTTTTGCTTAAAACAAATTAAAGTTTAGAAAGCTTACAACACACAATGGAAGGTTTGAGGTAGAGAGGAGTGAGCACATCAGTCACAGTCATCCATTTGTGGTCTAAATACTTCTTTTTCCTTAAAGTAGAAGCTAATGTAACCAGCAGTATATTCCTCTTTGAAGAGTTTGTCCAGTAACCCTTTTCTGTCCTCAGCCTTGTAGTGGTTTCCCAACAAGACTGAAGAAACAACATGTGAAAAATACAAGGTTGAGCACAATGTACTCAGAGAGTGCCAAGGAGACTCCATGACTGACATGGTGTGCTGTCTCATTATAAGGGAGAAAAGGAGGCAGTTGGTATTATGGTTGGGAGACTGGACTTTTGATTCAGGAAACTAGGTTGTATTCTGACTACTTCTTATTCTACCAGTATGAACTTTGGCAGGTTACTTAACCAGTCCTTGCCTCAGTTCCTTCATTTGCAAAATAAAGATAAGAATTATACCGTTGCAAGACTGTTTTAAGAATTTAACGGTGGGAACTTTCCTGGTGGTGCAGTGGTTAAGAATCTGTCTGCCAATGCAGGGGACACAGGTTCAATCCCTGGTCTGGGAAGATCCCACATGCTGCAGAACAACTAAGCCTGTTCACCACAACTACTGAGCCCGTGTGCCACAGCTACTGAAGCCCACGTGCCTAGAGCCCATGATCTGCAACTAGAGAAGCCACCACAATGAGAAGTCTGCACACCACAACGAAGAGTAGCCTCCACTCACTGCAACTAGAGAAACCCCATATACAACAATGAAGCCCCAACGCAGAAAAAAAAAAAAGAAGAAGAAGAATTTAATGGAATATTTTAACTATAGCACTTAGCTCAGGATAGGAATATACTAATAAAGAATATACCTGCTGCAAAAGATTGAAATCCAATTAAAAATAGCTTAAACAAACCACAGGATTTTTTGACTTTCATAACAGGGAAGGATAGAGGTAAGGTTGATCATCAGCTCAAGTACAGGGAATCAAATTTCCAATAGAACTGCATCTTCATCACACTCAAATTGCTTCAGAGTCTCAGCTTCATTCTTTGCTATTGCAGACTAGTATTTTTTCTGTTTTGGGGGAGGCATGGCACAGATTCTTCCAGACTTTACCTTGCCTTTCAATGCCAATGGTTAGAATTAGGTTTCATGTCCATACCTCAGCAATATAGAGATCTCCAAAAGGGCTTTTTTCTCCTATCTTTGTCCACAACGCCACACTTATAGCTATGAGGCAGGGGAATTTAGATTGTTATCCCTCACAGAACCACACAGTTACAGTGGGGGAAGAATAATATCCTCCATGAGGAGCAGATAGGTATAGCCATAGGGAGAAGAAACCAGCCAGATTAAGAAGTGATATAAAGTGTTATCAAAGGTGAATGTTAAATACTGCTACCAAAGGTGAATGTCAAGTTTCTGTTATGGCATAAAATAATCATAAAATTGGAACTGATAAATGACTTCAATAAAATGGAAAGGGGTGAAAGGAGAAATCCCAGGCAGTGCAGCCATTCCTGCTTCTCATTTCACAGTTTAGAATTTGCCCCCAAGACAAGGATAAAAGAATACATCTGTGGTGGGCAGAATAACAGTCCCCAAAGACGTCTATATTCTAAATCCTCACAACATGTGATATATTACCCTACTTTGCAAAAGGGACTTTGCAGATTGATTAAATTAAGGCTCTTGTGATGGGAAGATCATCCTGGATTATCTGTGTAAACACAATGTAATCACAAGAGTCCTTATAGTTGAAAGAGGGACGCAGGGAGTTAGAGTCAGTAATGGAGATGCAATGATGAAAGTAGAAGTAAGAGTGATCTATTGCTGGCATCAAAATGGAGGAAGGGGCCAGAAGCCAACAAATACATGTGGCCTCTGGAATTTAGTAAAGGCAAGGAAATAATTTCCTTCCAGAGTCTCCAGAGGAATGCAGTCCTATCAATACCTTTATTTTAACCCTGTGATACTCATTTCAGACATCTGATCTTCATAACTGTAAGATAATATTTTTTGATTGTTTTAAGCCACTAAATTTGTAATAACTTGTTATAGCAGCCATAAGAAACTAATACAACATCAGTTCACTCTCCTAACATCTGTCTCTTCTCTTGCTCTCCTTCCCTGTCACCCTCCTTAATTTGCTAGGGCTTCCCTGTCATAATGGTTTGTCATTCATTAGCTCATATTTCCCTAAAAAGTAGGGCCACATCTTTGAAAAATAACCTATTACTGAGTGTTCATGAGGATAAACTCTTGTACCATTTCACTTTCTACACCTATGAGTGATGAGTTTCTCCATATTTTGGTGAGCTCATCTAGGCAGTGCCCATGTTAAAGGCAGGCAATAGATGCTTTTATATTCCCAATTCATGCAACTAGGATAGGTAAATTTATTTTGAATTTTAATGCATGTCTTGCTGAAGATATTTCAAATGATAATTATCTGAATATTTTTGAGTCAATTTGCCAGTTTTCATTTCTCTAGTCCCAGGGAAATTTGTGGGGAGGAGAAGATGGCCCATTACTGGCAGAAGGATGACACAGAATTGCCATGGAAATCGTTGCAGAGCATATGTGGAAGAAGCTCCTCTTCACCTTTGTGCATCTCCAGCAATCTGCCATCAGAACTATCACAAGTCCTCTTTATGCCTCTGCTCACTAATTGACATATAACTTGTGTATTGAACAAATAAGGCTTGTGAATGCAATGAGAACATAAATTTGTTTTCTCCTCCCGTTGTCTTAGTTACTTTGCTTAGGAGGTAGGGAGTTACTTTTCCCCTTAATCTGGAAGAAAACTCATGCAGACTCATAGCTTTTCTATTCTCCCAATTAATCCAATGTTCTACAGTCAATTTGAGCCAAAAACAGACTTATCTCAGCACTCAGAATGTTCAGTTTAATGGAATAGTCAAATTCATTCACAGTTACAACTATTTTACCTGTTTCTCCAGCTGGAAGTTGCTGCAGTGGGTGATAGAAGTGTGGGCAGATTATTCCTTCTTCTCTTGATCCTCCCCCACAAACTTGCAGTTAATGAGTCCTCCAGGGTTGAATCTTAGTGAAAGAAGTAGGGTAAAGTGTTCAGAAAAAGGTTTTACTTTGCTAGTACAGTCATATGCTGTCTTTACGATTTCTGAGTCTGGCCAATGTTCAGTGCTGATGTGGTTTCCTCAATAGGGTTTCCAAATAAAGTAGAATTAAACATGATTTCAAATAAACAGCAGTTTTTATTTGTTTGTTTGTTTATGTTTTTGTTTTAGTGTACTTATCTTCCATGCAAGATTTGAGACATACTAAAATACTACTTGTTGTTTATCTGAAATTCAAATTTACCTGCTGTTTTGTATTTTTATTTTCTAAATATGACAACCCTATATCCTTAGGGACTTCCCATTATTACTGGGGACATTTAATTATAGTTCCTTTGATGTGTGTGATCTTTCTATTCTGACAAAAATACCTTGGATATCTTAGATGGGGCTAAGGCCTGTTTGCTTCTGTAGGTGCCTTACTAAATAAGATCTAATATAACTCACACTACTGTTCTCTCATTCTTGACCCACATTTGGTCAGTTAAAAAATGCTCATGAAACCTTTGCCCTAATTAATGCTGGGAGTGAAGTTCACCAGTTTTATCACTTCACCTATGTTCCCTCTATCCAGGCTGCTAGCCAGATGTCTCTTGTCTTTACCTTTTCCAGTCGATGGTTAGACACCAATCCACTTCACTTCACCTGCAGGTGGCACATATTTCACTCAAAGAAGTTACACTGATGTCCATTCACCAAGCCTGAGGAGGGGGGCTGACACTTCCTACATCTACCCTTAAGAGGCAGAGATTCAGAGCAAAGAAATACCTCTTTCTAGAGAAATACTCTCCAAATATTTTTACTCAATTTCTAATGACCAGATCTTCTTATTCCTTTGAGTCTTGTAATTGGTTTTCTATGTTTCCTTTGACAATGTGACAAGATGCACTTTGGTGCATCTTATCTGTTGTATCTTCCAACAAATGTTTTAATTTAACATCCTGTCTATGTAGAAGAAGAGGTTGGAGAAAATTATCCCTAAAGTTTCTTTTCCCCTTTTCTAGAAGTCAATTTTGTCCCCTTGGATGTTAGATATCCCATTTCTACTATACAAATTGGTTTTGATCCTGAAGTTTCTTTGTATATGCCCTTATTAGAAAATTAGAATTCTCACCTGAGTAACAACAAGAGCTACAAGGAAGCACAATTATTTTTTTTAAATATACAAGAATACATGTAATAACAGTGGGTGCAGCTTTCTAAAAAGCCATTTTGTAAAAATATAACCCTCCTTAAAATTCTCCAAGACCCTTTTATTGCCTACAAGATAAAGTGTAAAAAAAAAAGATAAAGTGTAAAATCCTCAGTAGGACATTCTTGGATTCCATTATCTGCTTCTTATTAGCCCTCTCATTTTTACCTTTAGTCCTCTTCACGATGTACCCTCTCTTTCACGATTATAAACTACTTACAGCTTCTCAAATTAATTAAGCTACTTCATGCCCCATGACTTTACTTTCTGTTTTCTGATCTTAAATGCCTTGACCTTGTGCAAGTAGTAGAAAATACAAGTCTCCAAAATTATCTGTTAACAGTCCTTGTTGAGCTTCCATTATTGCCTCTTCCAAGAACTGAAGCACCCTTCTCTGTGATCTTCATTATACATTACAAACACTTCTAGAATGATCTTAGAGAAGAATGCTTCTAATTAGTACTCAGTCTTCTTTTATTTTTAGATGTTGGGGGTAGAAGTTTATTAATTAATTAATTTATTTTTGCTGTGTTGGGTCTTCGTTTCTGTGCGAGGGCTTTCTCTAGTTGTGGCAAGTGGGGACCACTCTTCATCGCGGTGCATGGGCCTCTCACTATCGCTGCCTCTCTTGTTGCGGAGCACAGGCTCCAGACGCACGGGCTCATTAGTTGTGGCTCACAGGCCTAGTTGTTCCGCGGCATGTGGGATCCTCAGAGACCAGGGCTCAAACCCGTGTCCCCTGAATTAGCAGGCAGATTCTCAACCACTGCACCACCAGGGAAGCCCCAGTACTCAGTCTTCTTTGATTAAAAGTTTGTCTCCCTCTGTCTGACCCTAAGTTATTTGAGGCAGGATTTGTATAATTTTTCTCTCCAACCCCAGCAGCTTGTTCAGTATTTTCCTCATGACATGTGTTGTTCAGAGAGTGAATGAATGAGGTGTGAGATCCCCTTATATATGGTTACTTTGGGATGGAACACCATGATTCTGTTAATATTGCCAGTGCCCAAACTCTTTAGGGAAATACTGTTTTGAAACTCTGAACCATTTCAGAGCCATACAAGAAAAAGTTATTGCCTTTATATAACCTTAGGTTGTTGAAAATAAAATAAAACACACTAGAATAAAATAAAATAAAAATCAAACCCACCCAGAAAATAAGGATCGATCTCCTTTGAGAAGGTTCAATATAGGCATTAAACAAGATTTGTTTGAAAAGGAATAAACAATAGAGGTGAATGTATTCTGTTAAAGACAGCATCTCACAACATCTAACGGACTACTGAGAAAAATGTTACTATAGAAAGAACAATCTTTTGTTTCTACAAGATAGAGTTCTGATTTGATATTTTTTTTTTCTAAATTACTGAGCAATGTTTGCAGAGTATCTCAAGTATCTTAGTTCATTTCCTACTAGGGACTACAGGATCTGTGGCCATCTTGAAATCAGGTGGTCTTGGCCTACAGAGGCTTGAAGCAGGATTTCAGTTCTCAGCCAGAAACTGAAGTCAGGCTGTGACAGTGAGAGCACTGAATCCTAGCCACTAGACCTCCAGGGACCAGTGGCCAGTGACAAGGTCCCTGGCCCTTTGGCTTTGTGGAAAATGAATTCCCACAAAGACAGAAAGTAGTGAAACAAGTGAAGTGTTTATTAAGAGGAAAAAGAGTTCTTGAGGATAGGTATACCGGCGGACTGAGAGACAGAGTCACACCCTCGTAGCAGTTTGAATCACTTATATGGGACATTGCTTCTAGGTTTCCTTTGGCCAAACACCTTGCTTTGCCTGGTTCTGAGTCCACATTTGTTTTATCTCAGGGTCCTCCAATGTGTGTGCACGTATCTCTTAGCCAAGATGGATTCTAGGGAAGATGCGTATGGGTAGGTTGACATCACTGCATTTTTGACCTCCAAGGAGCCTTTCTGAGCATGTATAGTCAGGAAGGTCTCCTCCACCTCGAGAATGAGAAATATATGGCCTCTATCTTTTATCTGCACAGGGCACAGCTCTTCTCTCTCTTCTGCTATTTTGGAGTATCTGCCCACAGGGGACAAACTCCAGCTGCTCAACCTGGAGCCCATCCATCTCCTGCCTCAATCTCACTATATTGCTGTGTGTTTCTTGATAAAATATAATCATCTTTTTCAAATTTTTATAGAACTCAAAAGATTTTATTTTTATGTGATAATCTAAATGTATGTGAGAGACTGAATTTACAAAA
The DNA here is from genome assembly GCF_949987515.2 of Delphinus delphis. Taxonomy (NCBI): domain Eukaryota; kingdom Metazoa; phylum Chordata; class Mammalia; order Artiodactyla; family Delphinidae; genus Delphinus; species Delphinus delphis. Next base: position 57,733,215 of record NC_082695.1, read on the forward strand.
GGACAACATACAGGCCATATATAAAAATAGAACTCTAACTCACAGCCTGCAGCAACCTGGCCAGGAAACCATCCTTTTATTACAATAAACAACCCAGAAAGACAGCCTCCTCTGAGACATACTTGTAAGAAACCAGATTGCTATCTCTAGTAATAATCCAGGAAGCTAAACAGTAACTTCTGTAACAATCAGTCCAAAATACCCAGGACCTGATAAATAACTAAGAGCTTCCCTAATTTTTGCCCCCACTTTCAACTTAGGACCAACCAGAGAAAGCCAGTTATGTACCCCTAAGTAATCACATAAATGTCTGACTTCTAGTTAGCCCAAACACATCTTCCCCAGGTCAATAGCCTCCAGGGCATTTCTGAAGTCTCTTTTGTTCCCACTATTAAGCTTTCACTCTTCTGTTGGTCTTTGAGTTTGCCAAACACAAGTGATGGTAGTTGACTCCCTTGCTATAGCAAGCTCTGAATAAATAGCCTTTGCTTTTCCCATTTTGTTGATCTTATTTCCACATAGGTGATACTCATACTTTTTTTCCTCCCTTAAAACATGATAAATACCAGATATTTAAAATTGCTGTAGTTTTGTTTGTTGTTGTTGGGTTTTTTTTGTTGTTGTTTTTGGTGTTTTGGAATGAAGAACCATGTGCAATTATGGCCACAATTTACAGGGTAGTTCCTTTATTTTTAGATATAGCAGACTATATTTAGAGTCCAGTTAGATTATGTTTTAACATAATAGCTCTTTTTAGTTTCCTCTCTTTTATGCTCAATGCTCCTGATTACCTAGACAGTAATTGCAGTTTTAATTATACTCTCATCTTTTCCGAAGATCAGAAACATTTTAAAAGAAAAAATTATTTAATTGTCTGCTCACAAAGGATCCCAAAATATGTTTCATTTTATGAATCAGCAGTTCCAGTTGTTCTTTCTTCACAGCCCCTGTTTGAAAAGTTGCTTGATAGATGAGGAAACTACAGTGCAGAGTGCTTGAATATGCAAGCTGTACATGCTGATAGATGGAAAATTACAGTGTAAACTGCTATAATAATCAATATGCAAGTAGCAGCAGAATAGAATGTCATTCTGGCTTAATTGTCTCCCTTGGTGGATGGCTTCCCTGGGTTGCTAGTTTGGAATTCACCATAATCCTGGGAGTTATGATCATGCAATCTTTTCACAGCTAGTCTGCTGACATGTATATCATATGTTTGTTCAATTAATGTGCTCTAAATTCTAGCTAGGTTGAGGGCTCCAGGCTGTTTGTAACTCAATTACAAATGCTATGTAATTTTTTTCTTTTTCTTTCAGAGAATGTATTTAATACCTACCTTGTAGGGTCTCTGCAAAGATTTAAAGCATTATAAGTGTAAACTGTATAGTTTGGTATATGCTCAAAGCTTAATACATGGTGGTTCTCCTGGCTTTGCTTTTCACCTTGCTGATGTCTTTGATTTTGAAGACAGATAAAATTAACAATGCATTTTTTTTCACTTAGATTAAACTAAAATTTCTCAAAGTTAAAAAGCATTAACAAATTCTAAAACCAGGACAAAGAACTACTCCATTTTTTTAATCGTTGTTGAATGATTTGGGATACTTCATATGCTATGAATGAATTTGTGGGTGGTACCCAAAGATACCTGGTGTTGCAAAAAATGACATGTGTTCAATTTTGAGAGGTGAAGAATGAACCACTTGATCTGAAGTCTTTCCTTACTGACTGTGAATCAGAGTCAGGAGTCGGAAGGACTTACTGGCTTCAAAGTTATGAAACTGATGAAGTTTGTCTTTAGTAAACTGCCTCCCCTTTCTGCCACATCCAGTGGCTTCATTGTTAAAACCTCAATAGAAGCTGACAATAGTTATTCAAATACCAGTCATTATAAAATACCAGATTCCTTCCCGTGAGAACGTTTACATTAACAACCTTTCTGTAGGAGCAGAAACAAGATTGAAGGAATTTGAGCCATTTGCAAGCAGAACCAGAAAATGTTTAGAGTAAAAGGGAAGCCCTTTCCTAAATCTCTAAAATAAGTCACTAGTAATGCTTAGGTTTTATTTTTCTTTTTTCTGACAATAATTTTTTAATCTGTTCAATTGAAAAGATTAGCAGATTTAAGTTCAAGTGTGGTTGCTTTAAGAGTTATACGTGCCTCGAAAAAGAAGAAGAGAATGAATTCCAGGGCATATGCAGCAGTCCAGATATAGAACAGCATAGCTGTTACATAGTTTCAATAGCTATAAAATTAGGTAAAATTATTAAATATGAAAAAATAAGATAACAAATGTGAATATACTTTAAAAGCAAATCACTCCTGTGGGATTGTAGCAATGGAGTTCTCATGAATGAGAAACCATCACATCCACTAAAGTATGGACTTTTGAGAACAAAAGGAACAACTAACTCTTTTTACATTTCATTTGAAAGTAAGTGAAAAGAAAGTAAGCTTAAATTTTGCTGCAGTAAATACTATTTACTTAGATGATTTTGGGCTAAAGTTATACAGTTAAAATAATTGCTTTACTGACCCACTTTACGTTTTTTGACACAAAAATTATTTGCTTCTAATAAAACAGAACTTATTAAATAGAACTCAGCATTTTTAGATGAGTCCATTTAGATGAGTTTATTTACAGTATTTGGGATTAATCACAAAAAGAAAACCATAAGAAATTGCATTGGCATTGTCAAGGGTAAAATTTGGGCTATGAAAAGGATAAACACTGCAAACGATTGAATTGGATTTCCTTGTTAAATTTTATTTTAAAGGTTTATTGTTGGTTTAAGCACAATCTTTTTCCTTGATTGAATTGTGCTTATATGGATACAGCTGGTGAATGTGTCTTTAGATATGTATGCAGGTCTTAAGAAATTTGCTTATATTTCTTAAGTGCAGAAGTATTTATATTATATTTGGTGTGTGTTTAGCAATAAAGCAAAGTTTACTAAATAGATAATTAGTTTATGGGATAGAAACATAATATAAATATTTATATTAAATTTCTAGCTTTTTTGTTCTAGACATTTGTCACTAGCCCTATATGATCAAGGCTATTTCTATATTCTATACATCAAAAAGGTGCAGAATAGTAGGAATCTATTGAATTTAAAACACATGTAAGACTCTATAAACCCAGGAGATTTTAAAGCCTCTGTTCTACAATTACACTAACTGTTCTACAAATAACTATTTATACAAAGAGCATTAATTGTTCACTTATTCAGTACGTATTGAGCACACTCTGAGCCAAGTACTAAGTCAGGTGTTCAGGATACATTGGTGACTAAGACTCAGTCCTTGACCATAAGGAATGTAGGGTTTGGGAAAGACTGACAGGAACGCAGTGGTTACAGATGAGATCCATGTTCTGTGACAATGCAACATAAGGCTCATAACCTACCTATTTTAAGATGTATGGATGTCATCCAAGAAGAAGCAAAATTTAAAGTGAAAAACGAGGAGGAAGAGTCAATAACGACATGGACAGAACTTTAGGCAGAATATATAAAGGCTCAGCAACATGGGAGAAGATGGTGCGTTCAAGAAACTGCATAAAGTCGAAGGTCAAATGGTGAATTGAGGCTGATGAGGAGAACAGGGGCCAGGTCATAAGAGTCTTGATAAGGGGTCTAAATAATTAGGACTGTACCCTGTAACAATAGCAATTCCTTGAAAGATATTAAGGGAGGAAATTATATGACCAGACTGGACCCTTAAAAGATCAATCGAGCTGCAATGTGGAAAATAGATTACTGGGTATCAGGAGTTGGGGTGGAGGATAAACTGCTTTGAGACTGTGCAACTTGGGAGAGTATTGGTAGCCTGAAATAAGGTTGTGCACTGGTGGTACAAAGAAATGCACATATTTCAAAGATACTACATATGCAGGTAGAATCTAAAAGGCTTTGTGAGAGATTGGAAAAAGGGAATAAGAAACGAGTAAAATTCGAAACTAATGCCCAGTTTCTGGTTTAGGCAACTGGGTTTATAGTGGTGTTGTTCAATAAAATAGGCAGGATTTTAAGAGGAATAGTTTATTAGTCAGGCTAACTAATGCTAGTTGTTATGTCACACATACCTGCCCCTGGTAACTAAAGGATCCTTGTTTTGATTTGTCTCTGTATTTATTTTAAAACACCTGACATTTGTCAAAGATATTTTACAGCTGTGCTTCAAGAAATATGCAATGATAAACTGCCCTGAACAGCTCTGATTTGACCACAGGAGCATGCCTGGCAGATGAGACTTGGAGGTGACCAAAAGTTACCCTTGCTTCATTACCATGCTGAAGTCTTGCCCAGGGAGAAACTTGCACTTTGCTAGGCACAATTTGTGCCATGTACAAAGAAGTGTGGAAGACTGCACATGCCCCAGCTGCCCGTGGAAATCTGCCCCTTTCCTAGACATACCTTCCTCTGGCCCTTAAAATTCCTTTACTCCTCTCCCCTTAGGAAGAAGGTGCTTTTAGAGCACTAGCTCTCCCTTCTCCATTCCTTGATCAAAGAATAATTTCTGCTCTGCTATACTGAATCCAATTTTGTTTAATTGGCGTGTGCGACTCTGGGCAAAGGACCCACTGAGGAGTCACCGATCCACTGGGGATTTGTAACAATTAAAGCAACAACCTCCAAATATCAGTGGCTTCACACAGTAGAAGATTTGTGTTGCTCACCATACAGTTTGATGAAGAAAAGACAGTTCGCCTAGTGGCAGCTCAGGGATTTGGGCTCTTTCGATCCTGAAGTTCTGTCATTTCAGATTGATTCCATTTGCATTAGTGAAAGTGAGAGAAATATATATTTTTTAACTATTTTAAACTCTAAACCTTTTTTTAAAAAAAAATAGCAGTTATTGTTATCCTGACTAATACAGAAGTAGGATGCTACCATAACAAACAGAACACGTGGCAAAGGCTAGTGGTCAGTCAACAAGCAGGAAAAAACCTGATATTAAAGATTGAAAAGATGCCTATATATGTTATGCAGTGAAAAAAGTTTGGAAAAATATTTTTCTGTAATAACTTGGGAAACATGCTATATGCCCCAAGTGAACTGGCAGCTCTAGGTAGAGTAGTCAGATAGAATTTTAGTTGTGTGTATTTGTTTTTAGTGGCTGTCTTGGGCAAGTGGAGCAATTCAGACAAGACCTCAGGAAACAACTGGCTTTTAAGGATCTTTGCTAAAATTAAGGAAAAGGTAATATTGTAACTAGAAGAATGTGTGAGGTCAACAGAGATTTTAAGACATGAGAAGATAAGAAGAAATGATTGCAGGGAATCCTGTCTTGCACAATATTCTAAACTTTAACTCCACCTTCTAATCCTCAAATAATTTTTATACTTTATCCTAAATTTTCATGCAGGGGATGTCTTCTGCTTCAGTGTTCCCCAGGGCTGAACAGAGATTGAACACACAGTAAGAGGGTAATAAATATTTTATTGGTGTTTAACCACTATAGACATTGAGACTGCTTAATTGGAAAATGAAATTATGAGGAAAATATATCATATTAGATTTCAGAAATAGGAATTTAGGATAGAAATTAGAAAACAAAAATATCCTACTTCCCAGAATTTTGATGTATTTTACCAGAAAAGTTTGAGAACATTATTCTGTAGTTATTTTTAATATTTATTTCCAGGCCTCTAACAATCCCTTCAGTTGTAAATATGTACTGTGCAGAATATAAAACTGCACAGTTATATTATGTCATAAAATACTTAGATATTCCTATCATTGTAATTTTATGTTACTTTTTCATTTTTGTTTCATCTATTAATAATATTTGTCTTAATAAAATAATAAGAGCACCTTCACTTTTATCATTGTTTAACTTTCACATTTGTTGTCAAATCCTGACACAGTCTGGGAAGATAGGCTAGGAAGACACATTTATGTCTACTTAGTGACAGATCTGGGATTAGAATTCAGCTTCTCTATTTCCAGTCCAGGGATCTTTCACTATATAAATTCAATCAATGCTTTTGTGACATTTCTATCCCAAGTATTTAGCTCATACAATCTAGTTAGCTTTTCTGTCTGCCTTCTTTCCCTGGTTCTTTTGATATGTTTAAGATAAAGAATAATTACTCTCATCTAAATAGAAATAACTGTTTAACACATCCACCAAACATTTATTTCATAGATCGCTTAGAGACAGTGAGGATTTGAGGAATACCTCCATCTGAGAAGCTCATTCAAATTGCCTGAAGCTTTTTTCGCTGTACAGGGCTGGCACTTAAAGTCTTGATTCTGTGTCCAATCTTAGGGTACTCCGGGAACCACAATGCACTTGCTGAATCTTAGAAGCACCACAGCTCTTAGCAATAATTTCTTTCAGTCAGTAGGTGGGGACTGTAGGGTCGGGGTATTCTCTTTGCCCCTGAAATCACCCAATGTCAATCGTTGTATGTAACTGCCTACATGCAAAACTGGGCACAGGAAAAAGGCAATCTAGGTGAAAGTACTGGATTGATTTTCAGGGAGACAAATAATTTCAAACAATAGCAAATTTTAATTTTCAGAGGTTGTATCAAGAATTGTATTTATTTTTTTAAAGTGCATGCTACTAGTGAAGTTATAGTAACTTATTTTTAGTAATGTCAAACTGCATTTGAATTGTCTCTTTTTTGGTCAAATTGCAGATAATGACTTGTTCTTTGCATGAAAATAGAATAAAATAAGCCTTCAGAGACAGACGGAACATGGTCTCATAAGGAATTCAAATGGGTGGTACTGAGCTGTTGAGTTTGTACCCAATTCTGTACTCCAAATGGTACATTCTTAGTGATCAGATATTTTCAAAAATTACTTTTAAATTACGGAAAAAAAGATAATTAGTTGTCAGCTGGAGATATTTTAGTTTTCCACATAAATTTTGAACCAGATCTTAGACCCAACTTCTGAATATTTTGACACAGTGCTTATACTGGAGAGTAAATCTCTCCCAGAGAATATTATATATTAAGTCTCCAGGTAAGGAGTGCCCCTTAGGATATAGCACATGGTTTCAATTAAAGAGAACTGGACTGATTAGAGATGAGTGTTTTACAATTAGGTTTACCTGATATTTTTGGATACAAATTATTTAACTTCTTCATGTCAGTTTTCTCACCTATAAAATGGGAAAATAATGTCTGTGCCTTTTGCAGGATTTCTAAGGTGTCAAAAGTACATTTTCATTGAAATAAATATTTGGAAAATATCTCATTTAACAATGCAGTGTTTATCATTTTTATGTCCTATATATTATCATAATCCACTAGCTGTTGTGGACCTGGGGTACTTTGAAATGTGGTACACTTGTTTTTTTTTCAGTTTCTATTTTCAAAATTGGCTCAGAGCTTGGATATATTTGAGTTAAACAGCTCTTCCTTATGGCCCCAATTATATGGCTCTTGAGGATATAGAAAAGAGTGTGAAAGAGGATGGTGGGAAAACATAACAATAAAGATTCAAACTTCTTAGAGTTTTCATGGCTTGAAGTATTATCTCTAAAAAGAAAAATAAGGGGGAAAAAGAGAAAAGAAAAGAAAAAGACCAGAGTCATTTCCCTTATCTGTTTTAAGATTATTATTTTTATTATTGTTTTTTGGCGGTACACGGGCCTCTCACTGTTGTGCTCTCTCCCTCTGCGGAGCATAGGCTCCGGACGCACAGGCTCAGCAATCATGGCTCACGGGCTCAGCTGCTCCGCGGCATGTGGGATCTTCCCGGACTGGGGCACGAACCCGTGTCCCCTGAATCGGCAGGCGGACTCTCAACCACTGCACCACCAGGGAAGCCCTACCTGCATATATATATATATATATATATATATATATATATATATATATATGTATATATATGTATGTATATGTATAAACTTTCATTAAGTGCCACTAAGAAACTATATTAGATTAAACTTTATTAACCTCTCTTGAGCTCTGACTGAGTTTACATATGCAGGGTAAACAAGGCAGGTGTCTGCCTTTAAAAGAAATGTTTTCTTTCATTGATCTCCCTGTTTCAGATTCTGTTTTTCATTTATGTCACCTGTTAATGTGTACTGAGTCACAGAAATGATAGTTGAGGGAACACACACTGTTTGGGTGCAAGCACAGGGAAGCAAACCTAGCAAGTAGCATTTGGTTTCTTAGATGATGGTGCCAACTTCCTGACACTGATGAAGACAACGAAATATTCATTAATTCCTTAAAGTATTTTAGAAAAAGCGTTTGCTGGAATGGAACATTAATGAGCCAATCTCATTTGATTTCATGTCAAAAGGGAATGTTAAATAATTAAGGTGTGAAAGCCAGAGTTTATGCAGGTGGATGTGGAAAGTAGCAGTCCTTCAGCATTAGAAATGTTCCCCTGCCATATTGAAATGAACACCCATCTGGGCCAATTTCTCTTACATTATTTGAAGTATTCTCTTTAAAAATCTCAAGGTACAAAATGCATTAAATTGTTTTGACAGAAAACTGCTTAGGAGCATTGAGCTACTTCAAACATATTTGGAAATCATTCAGTTAGCTTTTAATGATTGTGAATAGCACTGTGAGGCAGTGAGGAGGAAAACAAAATAATCATACCTCAAGATTCTTTCTTTCTAGTACCCTTAGACTAATTGAAAAACTGTGGAAAAAAATTACTCTGTGGTCAGTTGTTAAATTGTGTAGAGATTTAAATGCTTAAGGGAGAGATACAGTGAGCACTGTTGAGCCAAGGAAGTTTTCACGGATAATGGGGTATTTATCTTGGGCCTTGTAGAAGATAATAGAATTGCATGAGCAGAAGAGTAAAAAGGTTCATCTCTAAAAAGGAAGGAATAAGCAAAAGAACAAAAGTGTAGAGAAGTAATGCACAAATATAGAGTACAAATATTATGTGATGTCATATCATCAGTAGACAATATAGAAAATAAAATTCATATTTTACATCACACATGAAAATGAAATGAACCTAGGTCCTAAAGGAAACATTGAATTATTTCAGCTAAGTATTGTCTCACCACAATATTCAGACTCTCTGAAAGGTAAGATGGATTCCCAGGAGACAATGACACAGTCTTTCAGCAAAGTAGACAAATTGAAACCTAAGGAGTTTTTATGTGTGTGGATCTTTCATATCAGACTATGAAAACAGACATTCTCATAGTTTTATACTGAATATGTAAAATCTTGTGATACTTTCATAAGAGAAAATACTCTTGCTGCTTCACTTGATCACCTATATATTATCCACAGAATTGTTAACCTGTGACTTTCTTTACAAGGCTGGCCTTTGCAGATATTTAATAACTATATTTGTTTGTTTATATTTCTGCTTTCACTTAAACAACTAAACACCCACTGCTCAGAACACAGGGATTTTTTTTTTAAGTTAGTGTTTTGTTTTTTTTAAACATCTTTATTGTAGTATAATTGCTTTACAATAGTGTGTTAGGTTCTGCTGTATAACAAAGTTAATCAGCTATACATATATGTATCTCCTCCCTCTTAGGGTCTCCCTCTAACCCTCCCTATCCCACTCCTTTAGGTGGACACAAAACACTGAGCTGATCTCCCTAAGCTATGCAGGTGATTCCCACTAGCTATCTATTTTACATTTGGTAGTGTATATATGCCCATGCCAATCACTCACTTCATTCCAACTTGCCCTTTCCCCTCCCCATGTCCTCAAGTCCATTCTCTACATCTGCATCTGTATTCCTGTTCTGCCCTCAAGTTCTTCAGAACCATTTATTAATTTTTTTAGATTCATATATATGTGTTAGCATATGGTATTTGTTTTTCTCTTTCTGACTTATTTCTCTGTATATGACAGACTCTAAGCCCATCCACCTCACTACAAATAACTCAATTTTGTTTATTTTTATGGCTGAGTAATATTCCATTGCATATATGTGCTACATCTTCTTTATCCATTCCTCTGTCAATGGCACTTAGGTTGCTTCCATATCCTGGCTATTGTAAATAAAGCTGCAATGAACAGTGTGGAACATGATGCTTTTTGAATTATGGTTTCTCAGGTTATATGCCCAGTAATGGGATTGCTGGGTCACATGGTAGTTCTATTTTTGGTTTTTTAAGGAACCTCCACACTGTTCTCCATAGTGCTTGTATCAAATTACATTCCCACCAACAGTGCAAGAGGGATCATTTTTCTCCACACCCTCTCCAGCATTTATTGTTTGTAGATTTTTTGATGATGGCCATTCTGACCGGCATGAGGTGATACCTCCTTGCAGTTTTGATTTGCATTTCTCTAATGATTAGTGACGTTGAACATCCTTTCATGTGTTTGTTGTCAATCTGTATATCTTCTTTGGAGAAATGTCTATTCGGTCTTCTGCGCATTTTTAGATTGGGTTGTTTATTTTTTGGATATTGAGCTGCATGAGCTACTTGTATATTTTGGAGATTAATCCTTTGTCAGTTGCTTCAATTGCAAAAATTTTCTCCCATTCTGAGGGTTGTCTTTTTGCCTTGTTTATGGTCTCCTTTGTTGTGTCAAAGCTTTTAAGTTTCATTAGGTCCCATTTGTTTATTTTTTCTTTTTATTTCCATTTCTCTAGGAGGTGGATCAAAAAGGATCTTGCTGTCATTTATGTCATAGAGTGTTCTGCCCATGTTTTACTCTAAGAGTTTGATAGTTTCTGGCCTTACATTTAGGTCTTTAATCCATTTTGAGTTTATTTTTGTGTATGGTGTTAGGGAGTGTTCTAGTTTCATTCTTTTACATGAAACTGTCCAGTTTTCCCAGCACCAATTATTGAAGAGGCTGTCTTTTCTCCATTGTGTATTCTTTCCTCCTTAATCAAAAATAAGATGACCACATGTGAGTGAGATTATCTCTGGGCTTTCTATCCTATTGCATTGGTCTACATTTCTGTTTTTGTGCCAGTACCATACTGTCTTGATTACTGTAGCTTTGTAGTATAGTCTGAAGTCAGGGAACCTGATTCCTCTAACTCTGCTTTTATTTCTCAACATTGCTTTGGCTATTTGGGGTCTTTTGTGCTTCCATACAAACTGTAAAATGTTTGCTCTAGTTCGGTGAAAAATGCATTGGTAGTTTGATAGGGATTACATTGAATTTTTAGATTGCTTTGGGTAGTATTATCATTTTCACAATGTTTATTCTTCCAATCCAAGAACATGGCATATTTCTCCATCTGTTTGTATCATCTTTAATTTCTTTCATCAGTGTCTTATAGTTTTCTGCATACAGGTCTTTTGTCTCCTTAGGTCGGTATATTACTAGGTATTTTCTTCTTCTTGTTGCAATGGTAAATAGGAGTGTTTCTTTAGTTTCTCTTTCAGATTTTTCATCATTAGTGTCTAGGAATGCAAGAGATTTCTGTGCATTAATTTTGTATCCTGTTACTTTACCAAATTCATTGCTATGCTCTAGTAGTTTTCTGGTAGTGTCTTTAGGATTCTCTGTGTATAGTATCATGTCATCTGCAAACAGTGACAGCTTTAATTCTTCTTTTCTGATTTGGATTCCTTTTATTTATTTTTCTTCTCTGATTGCTGTGGCTAAAACTTCCAAAACTACATTGAATAATAGGGGTGAGACTGGGCATCCTTGTCTCATTCCTGATTTTAGAGGAAATGGTTTCAATGTTTCACCATTGAGAATGATGTTGGCTGTGGGTTTGTCATACATGCCCTTTATTATGTTGAGGTAAGTTCCCTTTGTACCTACTTTCTGAAGGATTTTATCATAAATGGGTGCTGAATTTTGTCAAAAGGTTTTTCTGCATCTATTGAGATGATCAGATGGTTTTTCTCCTACAATTTGTAAATATGGTTTATCACATTGATTGATTTGCATATTTAAAAGTATCTGTGTATTCCTGGGATAAAACCCACTTGATCATGGTGTATGATACTTCTAATATTCTGTTGGATTCTGTATGCTAGTATTTTGTTAAGTATTTTTGCATCTATGTATATCAGTGATATTGGTCTATAATTTTCTTTTCTTGTGACATGTGTCTGGTCTTCATATCAGGGTGATGTTGGCCTCATAGAATGAGTTTCGGAGTGTTCCTCCCTCTCCTATATTTTAGAAGGGTTTGAGAAAGATAAGTGTTACCTCTTCTCTAAATGTTTGATAGAATTAGCCTGTGAAGCTATCTGGTCCTGGTTTTTTTTGTTGGAAGATTTTAATCACAGTCTCAATTCCAGTGCTTTTTATGGGTCTTTTTATATTTTTTATTTCTTCCTGGTTCAGTCTCGGAAGGTTGTGCTTTTCTAAAATTTGTCCATTTCTTCCATGTTGTCCATTTTATTGGTATATAGGTGCTGGTAGTAATCTCTCATGATCCTTTGTATTTCTGCAGTGTCAGTTGTTACTTCTCCTTTTTCATCTTTATTTCTGTTGATTTGAGTCTTACTAATGGTTTATCAACTTTATTTACCTTCTCAAAGAGCCAGCTTTTAGTTTTATTGATCTTTGCTATTGTGTCCTTCATTTGTTTTCCAATTATATCTAATCTGATCTTTATGATTTCTTTTCTTCTTCTAATTTTGTGGTCTTTTTATTCCTCTTTCTCTAATTGTTTTAGGTTTAAGGTTAGGTTGTTTATTTGAGATGTTTGTTGTTTCTTCAGGTAGGCTTGTATAGCTATAAACTTCCTTCTTAGAACTACTTTTCCTGCATCCAATAGGATTTGGGTGGTCGTGTTTTCATTGTCATTTGTTTCTAGGTATTTTTTTTTTATTTCCTCTTTGATTTCTTTGGTTATCTTTTGAATATTTAGCAGTGCATAGTTTAGCCACCACTTGTTTATATTTTTTTACAGGTTTTTTTTCCTGTAACTAATATCTAGTCTCCTAGCATTGTGTTTGGAAAAGATACTTGGTATGATTTCAATTTTCTTAAATTTACCAAGTCTTGATTTGTGACCCAAGGTATGATCTACCCTGGAGAATATTCCATGAGCACTTGAGAAGAAAGTGTAATCTGTTGTTTTTGCATTGAATGTCCTATAAATATCAATTAAGTTCATCTTCTTTAATGTATCATTTAAAGCTTCTCTTTCCTTATTTATTTTCATTTTGGATGATCTGTCCATTGGTGAAAGTGGGGTGTTAACGTCTCCTACTAATTGTATTACTGTCAATTTCCCGTTTTATGGCTGTTAGCATTTGCCTATGTATTGAGGTGCTCCTATGTTGGGTGCATAAATATTTACAATTATTATATCTTCTTCTTGGATTGATCCCTTGATTATTGTGTAGTGTCCTTCTTTATCTCTTGTAATAGTCTTTATTTTAATGTCTATTTTGTCTGATAGGTGTATTGCTATTCCAGCTTTCTTTTGACTTCCATTTACATGGAATAACTTTTTCCATCCCTCACTTTCAGTCTGTATGTATCTCGAAGTCTGAGGTTGGTCTCTTGAAGCAGTATATATATATGGGATTGTTTTTTTATCCATTCAGTCATTCCATGTATTTTGGTTGGAGCATTTAATCCATTTACATTTTAGGTAATTACTGATGTATGTTCCTATTACCATTCTCTTAATTGTTTTCAGTTTGTTATTGTAGATCATTTCCTTCTCTTGTGTTTCCCTCCTAGAGAAGTTCCTTTAGCACTTGCTATAAAGCTGGTTTGGTGGTACTGAATTATCTTAACTTTTGCCTCTCTATAAAGGTTTTAATTTCTCTGTCAAATCTGAATGAGACCCTTGCTGGGTAGAGTAATCTTGGTTTTACATTTTTCTCTTTCATCACTTTAAATATGTCCTGCCACTCCTTTCTGGTTTGCAGAGTTTCTGCTGAAAGATCAGCTGTTAACATTATTGGGATTCCCTTGTATGTTATATGTTGTTTTTCCCTTGTTCCTTTTAATATTTTTTCTTTGTATTTAATTTTAATAGTTTGATTAATATGTGTCTTGGCATGTTTCTCCTTGGATTTATCATGTACGGGACTCTCTGCACTTCCTGGAATTAATTGACTATATCTTTTCCCATGTTAGGGACTTTTTTCAACTATAATCTCTTCAAATATTTTCTCAGTCCATTTCTTTTACTCTTCTTCTTCTGAGACCCCTATAATTTGAATGTTGATGTGTTTAATGTTGTCACAGATGTCTCTGAGACTGTCCTCCATTCTTTTCATTCTTTTTTCTTTATTCTGCTCTGTGGTAGTTTTTTCCACTCTTTTATCTTCCAGGTCACTTATCTGTTCTTCTACATCAGTTATTCTGCTATTGATTCCTTCTAGATAATTTTTAATTTCATTTATTGTGTTGTTCATCATTTTTGTTAGTTCTTTAGTTCTTCTAGGTCCTTGTTAAATGTTTCTTTTATTTTCTTCATTCTCTTTCCAAGATTTTGGATCATCTTTACTATCATTACTCTGAATTATTTTTCAGGTAGACTGCCTATTTCCTCTTCATTTGTTTGGTCTGATGGGTTTTTACCTTGATTCTTCATCTTCTGTGTACTTCTCTGTCTTCTCATTTTGCTTAACTTACTGTGTTTGGGGTCTCCTTTTCACAGGCTGCAGGTTCATAGTTCCCATTGTTTTTGGTGTGTGTCCCCAGTGGGTAAGGTTGGTACAGTTGGCTGTTTAGGCTTCCTTATGGTGGGGACTGGTGCCTCTTTTCTAGTGAATGAGGCTGGATCTTGTGTTTCTGGTGGTCTAGACCACATCTGTTTGTGTGTCTTAGGGTGTCTCTGAACTTAGTATGATTTTAGGCAGCCTCTCTTCTAACAGGTGGGGTTGTTTTCCTGTCTTGCTAGTTGCTTGGCAAGGGGGGTCAATCACAGTAGCTTGCTGGTTATTGAGTGCAGCTCCGTTTTAGCATTGAGATGGAGATCTCTGGGAGAGCTCTCACCATTTAATATTACATGGGGCCAGGAGCTCTCTGGTGGACCAACTCCCTGAACTCAGCTCTCCCATATCAGAGGCTCAGACCTGACACCTGGCTGATGCACCAAGCCCCTATCATCCACACAGCTCAGAAGAAAAGGGAGAAGAAAAAAGAAAGGAGAAAGAAAAAATAAAATAAAATATTTAAAATGAATAATAAAAAATATTGTAAAAAATAAAAAGTAATAAAAAAGTAAAAGAGAGCAACCAAACTAAAAAACAAATCCACGAATGGTAACAAGCACAAAAACTATATTAAACAACCCCCCCCCAAAAAAAATAAACCCAAAACTAAATGGACAGTGAGAACCCTAGCACAAATGGTGAAAGCAAAGCTATACAGACCAAATCACAGAAAGGAGCATACATACACACTCAAAAAAAGAGAAAAAGGAAAAAAAAAATATATATATATATACAAAAAATATATATATACATATATATATGTATAAAAAGGTGGAGAACAACCTAATAAATAACTACCAATGATAATGAATTCTAAATACTAAACTAAGAGAAACATAACACCAGAAACAAATTAGATTCAGAAAGCAAACCCCAAGTCTACAGTTTCTCTCATAGTCCACTGCCTCAGTTTTGGGATGATTCATTGTCTATTCAGGTATTTCACAAATGCAGGGTACATCAAGTTGACTGTGGAAATTTAATCTCCTGTTCCTGAGGCTGCTGGGAGAAATTTCACTTTCTCTTCTTTGTTCACACAGGTCCTGGGTTTCTGCTTTGGATTTGGCCCTGCCTCTGCATGTAGGTCGCCTGAGAATGTCTGTTCCCCACCCAAAAGAATGAGGTTAAAGGAACAGCTGATTTGGGGATGCTGGCTCACTCAGGCCAAGGGGAGGGAGGGGTACAGAATGCGAGGTGAGCCTGCGGTGGCAGAGGCTGCCATGATGTTGCAATAGCCTGAGGCATGCCGTGTGTTCTCCTGGGGAAGTTGTCCCTGGATCACGGGACCCTGGCAGGCTGCACAGGCTCCTGGGAAGGGAGGTGTGGATAATGACTTGTGCTTGCATGCAGGCTTCTTGGTGGTTGCAGCAGCAGCTTTAGCATTTCGTGTCAGGCTCTGTTGTCCTTGCTGATAGCCACAGCTCATACCCATCTCTGGAACTTGTTTAGGTGGTGTTCTGAATCCCCTCTCTTTGGGCACCCCAAAACAATTGTCTCTTGAATTTTAGGCAGTTCCAAACTTTTTCCCTGACTCCCTCTCAGCTAGCTGTGGTGCACTAGCCCCTTTCAGGCTGTGTTCATGCAGCCATCTCCAGCCTTTTGTTTGGCATCTGACCTCTGAAGCTGGAGCCTCAGCTCCCAGCCCCCATCTGCCCCAGCAGGTGAGCAGATTAGCTTCTCAGGCTGGCAAATGCTGGTCAGCACTGATCCTCTGTGCAGGAATCTCTCCACTTTGACCTCTGCACCCCTGTCACTGCACTCTCCTTCATGGCTCCGAAGTTCCCCCCAAGCCCAGCCCCCATCTCTGCCAGTGAAGGGGCTCCCTAGTCTGTGGAAACTTTTCTTCCTTCACAGCTCCCTCTCAGAGGTGCAGGTCCCATCCCTATTTTTTTGTCTCTGTTTTTTCTTTTTTCTTTTGCCCTATCCATGTAAGTGGGGAGTTTCTTGCCTTTTGGGAAGTCTGAGGTCTTCTGCTAGCTTTCAGTAGGTGTTCTGTAGGAGTTATTCCACACATAGATGTGTTTTTGATGTATTTGTGGGGAGGAAGGTGATCTCCACATCTTATTCCTCTGCTATCTTGAAGGTCTCTCCTCAGAACACAGGATTTTTAAAACCCATCTCTCAATGGACTTGAGGACCCAGGGAGGGGGAAAGGTAAGTTGGGACAAAGTGAGACAATAACATCGACATATATACACTACCAAATATAAAATAGATAGCTAGTGGGAATCAGCTGCATAGCACAGTGTGATCAGCTCAGTGCTTTGTGACCACCTAGAGGGATGGGATAAGGAGGGTAGGAGGGAAGCTCAAGATGGAGAGGATATGGTGATATATGTATACATATAGCTAATTAACTTTGTTATACAGCAGAAGTAACACAACATTGTAAAGCAATTTTACTCCAATAAAGATGTTAAAAAAACACACACTCTCTCTCTTCTTTTCTTTAGCATACAATCTAGGTTAGAGAAATATATAAACAATAATGTTTATTAAAAGTCACCCATAATTTTACCAAAGAAATCACAGATAATAGTTTGGTGAATTTCCATTTAGCTTTTTAATCCTGTGTGGTGTACTTTATTTACGTATTTATTTATCTACTATGATTGTGATCCTGCCAAACATATCATTGGTATCTTAATTTTCTGCTTTTGTTTTATGTTAAAAATGTTTCCTATGCCATTTTCAAAATATACTTAATCTCCTCATAACATACTATAATTTATTAAAATATTCATTTTTGTTGAATATTTACATTTTTATAATGTTTCATTGTTGTAATTAACACTTTGATGAACATCACTCAACATCAATCTATAATTCAATGTTTATTTTCTCAGAGTAAATTCTCAGATGTGAAATGTCTGAATTGAAATGTATCAACATTTTTAGTGATTTGGGCACATACTGCCAAACTATTCTCCTAAAAATACCAACTTATAATCTAACTTGTAATAGTTGAGAAGACCCAACTATTTCATAAAAGATTCCTTGTCAACTTTGATATTATTTTGGATATAAAAAGATCTTTGCCAATTTGATAGGTGAAGATATGTCATTGTCTTTACTTGCATTATTTATTACATTGAACATTTTCTCTTTTATTTAATGGATATTTTTTTGTCGATAAGTGTGTGTGTGTGTGAGTGTGTGTGTGCATGTGTGTGTATGAGAGATAGTCATTTCATCATGACTTTTGCTCACTTTTCTATTTCTGTGAATAGCCTTTAATAATTACTTACAACAGTTATTATTTTTGAGGTCCCAGGAAAACTTCTAATCATAATAAATTCGATCTGAATATTAATGAAGCATTATAGCTAGGATTTATTTATACCCAAATCCAGCAATACAGGAAGAAAATTAGAATTGCATTATTTTTTTTCTTTTTACTGCATTATAAAATAGGTTCAAGTTATTAGACATAAACTTTAAAGGCTGATTACTTTCTTCTAATAACTGGTTTGAGTTTTAAACCCAAAGTCCATTTATTGGTCCACATTGCTTTATAACATACAACCTCCTATCTGTTTGGAGCTATTGAAATTCAGACATAGACTTCCAGAAGAAAATATCAGGTTTCTGTTTTCTGTTTTTTTGTTTTGTTTTGTTTTGTTTTTGTTTTGTTTTTTTAAGGCAGCAAATAGTACCTTTCATTATATTATAAAGAGATAATCTTTAAATGTATGGAAGTATTTAATAAACATAATTACAACTTGCGAGTCTTTAGCTTGCTCATTCATCTCTCTGCTACCCACAAGAATGGGGTAAGCACATCATTCCCCATGGGTATAATTTCACTCCTCCATTACATTCTTCCTCTTCCCCTACAGTCATCCATGAGGTAGAGTCCCTTTTATTGTTAATCCTTCAGTATAAAAAATCTTATTTTCATCGGTTTTTTCTACATCATTCATGGCTTTAAAAAAATATTTTTCCTCAAACAGGAGAAGGAAGGTTACTGGCTTCATGATATCTTGCATATTTTTTTTTAACATCTTTATTGGGGTATAATTGCTTTACAATGGTGTGTTAGCTTCTGCTTTATAATAAAGTGAATCAGTCATACATAAACATATGTTCCCATATGTCTTCCCTGTTGCGTCTCCCTCCCTCCCACCCTCCCTATCCCACCCCTCCAGGCTGTCACAAAGCACCAAGCCAATATCCCTGCGCCATGCGGCTGCTTCCCACTAGCTATCTACCTTACTACGTTTGTTAGTGTGTATATGTCCATGACTCTCTCTCGCCCTGTCACAGCTCACCCGTCCCCCTCCCCACAACCTCAAGTCCATTCTCTAGGAGGTCTGCATCTTTATTCCTGCTTTACACCTAGGTTCTTCATGACATTTGTTTTCTTAAATTCCATATATATGTGTTAGCATACGGTATTTGTCTTTTTCTTTCTGACTTACTTCACTCTGTATGACAGACTCTAGGTCTATCCACCTCATTACAAATAGCTCAATTTCGTTTCTTTTTATGGCTGAGTAATATTCCATTGTATATATGTGCCACATCTTCTTTATCCATTCACCCGATGACGGGCACTTAGGTTGTTTCCATCTCTGGGCTATTGTAAATAGAGCTGCAATGAACATTTTGGTACATGACTCTTTTTGAATTTTGGTTTTCTCAGGGTATATACCCAGTAGTGGGATTGCTGGGTCATATGGTAGTTCTATTTGTAGTTTTTTAAGGAACCTCCATACTGTTCTCCATAGTGGCTGAACCAATTCACATTCCCACCAGCAGTGCAAGAGTGTTCCCTTTTCTCCACACCCTCTCCAGCATTTATTGTTTCTAGATTTTTTGATGATGGCCATTCTGACTGGTGTGAGATGATATCTCATTGTAGTTTTGATTTGCATTTCTCTAATGATTAATGATGTTGAGCATTCTTTCATGTGTTTGTTGGCAGTCTGTATATCTTCTTTGGAGAAATGTCTATTTAGGTCTTTTGCCCATTTTTGGATTGGGTTGTTTGTTTTCTTGTTATTGAGCTGCATGAGCTGTTTGTAAATTTTGGAGATTAATCCTTTGTCGGTTGCTTCATTTGCAAATATTTTCTCCCATTCTGAGGGTTGTCTTTTGGTCTTGTTTATGGTTTCCTTTGCTGTGCAAAAGCTTTGAAGTTTCATTAGGTCCCATTTGTTTATTTTTGTTTTTATTTCCATTACTCTAGGAGGTGGGTCAGAAAGGATCTTGCTGTGATTTATGTCATAGAGTGTTCTGCCTATGTTTTCCTCTAAGAGTTTGATAGTTTCTGGCCTTAAATTTAGGTCTTTAATCCATTTTGAGCTTATTTTTGTGTATGGTGTTAGGGAGTGATCTAATCTCATAGTTTTACATGTACCTGTCCAGTTTTCCCAGCACCACTTACTGAAGAGGCTGTCCTTTCTCCACTCTACATTCCTGCCTCCTTTATCAAAGATAAGGTGACCATATGTGCATGGGTTTATCTCTGGGCTTTCTATCTTGATCCATTGATCTATCTTTCTGTTTTTGTGCCAGTACCATACCGTCTTGATAACTGTAGCTTTGTAGTATAGTCTGAAGTCAGGGAGCCTGATTCCTCCAATTCCTTCTTTCGTTCTCAAGATTGCTTTGGCTATTCGGGGTCTTTTGTGTTTCCATACAAATTGCAAATTTTTTTGTTCTAGTTCTGTGAAAAATGCCAGTGGTAGTTTAATAGGGATTGCATTGAATCTATAGATTGCTTTGGGTAGTAGAGTCATTTTCACAATGTTGATTCTTCCAATCCAAGAACATGGTATATCTCTCCATCTATTTGCATATTTTTTAAATAGTAGCTCTAATTTGTAGAGCTAAGAGGTACTCTTACTATTCTGGAATGAATATTAATTTTAGAATAGTAATTATTCATTACAATGCAGCAAAGAAAATATGTTTTCATGTTAAAGGAGTTTATATCTAGCCTCATAAATAAGATGCTTCATACACCTAATCGAATAGCATGTTGTTATCTAAATACCTTATTATAAGAAAGTTACCAGCTGTCAGGGAAATAATGTCTGAGGCCCTTGAAAGCAAGACCATTTGGCATACTGTAAATGAGTGCGAGAACTCACTCACACTGTAGAGAAGAACTCACTCTAAGGAAGATCAATTCTGGAATCCACATAAGGAAGAATATATTAGTGATAGTTACTTTGCTCATGGGTTGCTCAAGTAAGTCTTTATAAGTCAGTTTTGTCAATAAAACAGGACCAAGGCCAGAATTTTTAAACAACCTTCTAATGATGTGCCTGTATTTAATGTAAGGCAGTGGGAGAGAGCTGATCCTGCAGCTGTAGTCAGTACTTCCTGGTCACTGGCAATAAACACATAGGTCTTGTGTCTTTCTAAGCTTAAAATAAGGATGCTTTTGACCCTGAGATTGTTTTTTTCTATCTCCCTGTCCTTACTTTATTCTCTACCTACTCCCTCTTCATTCCTGGCTTTTATCCAATTCCTCAGTTCTGTACTCAAGGTTCACCCTTGCTTGACTTGTACTTGTATACCCTAATCTTGATCAATTTAGTCAACTTTATCAGTCCTCTATTTCCTATTTACAAACTGGAAATCTGGCTGCTCACACTCAACATCATATTTATTAGTCAAGCCTTTCAGCTTTCCCTTCAAAATGTCTCTAGAATATAATTATTTCACAGTACCTCCATTGTTACCACTTTCCTCTAAAGCCACCATCACTGAATTCCTCATTTGTTACAAATAGTCTCTGAAATGGTCACTCTGTTTCCACCTTGCTCTATATGACAAGCTGAAAGATCCTTACCTTCCTGACCTCATTTTCTATTAACCCCATTTTTCTACTTCCTTCAAAGTGGCCTCTTTAGTAGTCCTCAAACTTGCCAGCAGTCTTCTGTATTAGGGTCATTGCAATTGCTGTTTTCGCTACCTGGAAGGTCCTTTCTCAGTAAAAAAAGTAATGATTATTTGTTTCATATTTCTTAGATATTATCAGGGATTTTTTTCTCTGACCTTCTTGTATAAAAATATACCCTATCTATCTCTATCCCCCTTCCCTGCATCATCTTTTATCATAATGCATCTCATCTTTGAACAGAGCATGTATTTATTGTTTATCTCTTCTTCTAGAATGCAGTCTTCATGAGGGCAAGTTATCTTTTTAAAACATTTGTACTACTTAATCTCCCAGTACCTGACACTGAATGGTCCCATAATAAATGTGTGAATGAAGAAACTAGAATGAATAAATGAATTTATAATCTTTCTACCTCTTACTGTATTGGAAGTAATATATCTAGGCCCCTCAAATACTTAAACATTAAAATAAAATTTTAATCTTACTCTCAGCACAGTTGTCCAGCAAGGAAAATAAATATATAAGACAATTTGCTATGTATAAAGTCACCAAATGACCAATAAGTAAGAGGAGTATTTCTGAGATGATACATTGATTTACTCATATCCCATTTCATCCCACTCATTGAAGCTACTTAGAAAAGATAAGAGAATGAAATTAGTAGTGAAGTAAATGAGACAAATGAAAAACAAGATCAGCAAAGGATGAAATTAATACATATAACAGCAGGCAGAGGTTGCTCATCTAGCTTTAAAAGTAAAGAGACAACACAGATCAGCTCAAGATTTACAGTGTCCATGAAGACAAACTTATTTCAAGAAGTAAACTATTCTTGATGATGAGACATGAGTGATATATCCTGTATTGATCAATTTCCTTGGAAAAGTCCCTTTGCTATATCTGCTAACAAGAAGACTTGAATAAAGGGAAGAGATGCCAGGAGAGCTCTCTGGTAAAATAACTGAAAATACCATGTATGTGATTTGCTAGCATTCCATACTTTTCCTTGCCTTTTACATTGTAACTTCTTGCATAGATTCCTGTTTTCCCAGCCAACTATTATGAAAGATAATGGCTATTAAGCTACTAACTATTTTATCATCATTGCCTGGTACATTATGACATTAATAAACATTTAAGAACAAACGAATGAATGAATGAAGGTTAAAGAAGAAGATAAAGACATTTTAGGGTCTGTGATGTGACATGGTGCTTATTGGAACTGGAGTGAGTGACCCAGGACAGTGAGCTCCATATTTGGGTTATTGGTGGGTATATATACAAGTTGAAAACACAATAGGAGTATTGAATAAACCTCAAATGATCAAATGGCTTTCTACTCTGTAATGAAAATCTGGCCAGCTCAAAAGGAGTTCTGGTCCTAAAAGTCAGTATATTGATATGACAGATCTTAAAGTAGGAGTTAAACTTAATAAGCATTGTCCTTAAATTCCAGAACTCTTGGGCATACTAATGTGTTCCAGCTTCTGGGTATTACCTACTCCTAGAAATACTGATAATGGGCTTAGGATGGACGTCTGAACTCTGACTTTTGATCTCTATTTAGCTTGAATTTTGCTCATCATTTATTATTTATTTATTTAGAAACTACTTTTTGCAAGCATTTTCTAGATATTTGAGATAAATTGAAAGAGCCACACTCTGCTCTCACATAGCTCAAGTTCATATGCTAATGGACAAATAAAGCTGAAAATTTAAAACTTTCCTGTAGCTTATGGGATAATTTCTTGGGAAACCCAGTGGACTTTTAGCCAATTGCTACTCTAACAAAGTTGACTATTCAGTTACTACTTCAAGGTGCCAACTCAAACCAGAGCCTTACTTGCCTAAGGGTCAGCCTATGTGTCACGCTCCCCAGTACTGACCCTGAGAACAAGCCTTCCAGTCAAGTATATTACCAGTCCAAGGATCATTTCAGACACTCCAACAACTATCCTACCTGAGATCATTCCCTAAAACCTGACCTTCTTTCTTTTACTGCTGCAGTAGACAGTATGTTTTACTGCAGTTGAAAGACAAGGTGAGTTCAGCAAAACTAAGTTCTGATACTCATCAGAAATAAGACCTTGCAAAATTATTTAACCTCTGATCCACAGTCTGTAATAATATGCCTTCCTCTAAAGGTTTCTGTGAAGGTCAAAGAAGATGCAATTTTATTCTATCACAAAGCCTGGCATAGGAGCTCCTGTTTTCTTTCATAATTCCCATGAACATAAGTAAGGCGAGTACACAATATCTGAAAGAAGAAAGTAGATGCTCAGAAAAACTGTAAAAGAGTTCACTGAATTTATAAATTGGGGTGATTCCACTGGAGAATACCCTTAAGTAAATATTGAAAGCTATGATTTATTAGTAATGTTTGGGACAGAGTGACCTATCCCTTGGGAAATGTAGATGATGATATAGTTTCAAAATCACTCTTGCATATGATCTTGTATTCATTTTACACTTCAAAATACAGTGACTTAAACGCTGTATAGAAATAAATTTACAATAGCTAAGAACCACGATGATTATTAATTGTTTTGAGTTCAAATCTATCAAGATGCTTATTAACCTATCTCTGTACAGCTCCCATAAAAATATTTAGGAATTAAATATAAAATTATTAAAATGTGCTTTTCCAGAAAGGAGAAAAAGATGATTTATCTCATTTTTCTTTGAATTATGCCAGTTTATGTGTGTATTTCTGAATAACACTGAATTTTGGGGTGCCATTGTACTCTTTAACTGTTGATTTGCATTTGAAATCCTTCAACTAATGCAATCTAAAGTGGCAATTTAATTATATTTTTACTCATCAATCTCCCTCACTTGCTCACACTTGACGTTCCTGAGGCTATGAGTCCTTATTAAGGTTATAAAATGCTTCAACCTTCATAAAAGGCATAGTGACTTCCCATGAGGTTCAAAGCATTAATGATGAGATGAAATGCAAAATCTTTATCTGAGAGCAGCATCTCTCTTACCACAGAAGCTATTCAAATCATCCAATTGAAAGGCAAACCTATACAAAAACTAATAAAGAATTCTCCCTGGAGGTTGAAATATTGGACAAATTGCTTTTCGGATGTTAACTGGGTGACAGCCAAATGATGCTGCTCGTTCACTATATTCTACCTCTGTAAGCTGGATAATTGATGATCTTTGGGTTCAGAGGTCAAAAGTTGTTGGTGAGTTTGTAGTGAGAAACTTCACTGTGGAAATGGGCCAGTGGTAAGTTTTTATTATTTGCCATTGTCTTGGTACCAAAGGCTTTAATAGGGAAACCATGCTTCATTCAGTGTTACTGTCAACTTTGCATTCAACTGTTCATGAAAACTTGTAAGTGTGTCAGTGGAAAATTAAATGCTGACAACTTGAGAAAATGTCACTTACATAAAAACCAGTTTATAAAGACAGGGTCTTATCTTCTTCCCTTCTAAAGCAAAGCAGTGTGCAGCAAGGTATGTAATACCCATAGGTGATGGTAGTGACAAATAAGTGCCAATCTGTTTATTTCATCTTAGATTTAAATCCTGTACTAAAAAGAGGCTCAAGTATGTGAGAGCTGAAAAGTCCATCTTTGTCAGTCTTTACCCTATCTTCATATATGTAAACTTACTCATTTTTTTAATAATGGAAGAGAAATTTCTGTATGAATACATCAAAATCCAAATTCTTTTGTGTCAATTAGCATATTTATAATGAGATAGGTGTTCTTGGGCTTCTATTACACAATATGATGATGTGTTATGTACTGTCAGAAAGACAAGGAATGTTAAAGGGATCTAAAAACTTATCTATTTCATGAGTCCACAAAGGCCCACCAAGGTATAAATGTGGAAATATAGGTCGATAATCATTTTCAATGTTTCAAAACACTTGCTGGAAATTATATCTCATGCAAACTAGGCATTAAGGCATGATAAACAAAACGGGTGCTTACTTCAGCAGCACATAGGTAAAAAATTGAAACAATACAGAGAAGATTATCATGACCTCTGAGCAAGGGTGACACAGAAATTCACGAAGTATTCCATATTTTTAAAAGAAAAGATTATTCCATCACACAGACTACTTTTGTACTAGAATTTGCTAACTTGTAATATGGAATTTTCCTTTTGGCTGATAAGCAGGATTTCCTTATAAATTGCCTGGACACTGGTCACTTTTAGGAGATTCAAACTCTAGTAATTATGACAGCTACATTGAAAAATAATTGTTCTGCAATTGTTTATCTTCATTTAGTTTAAAATTCTTAATGTTTGTAAAACTAAATTGTTTTAGGGGGATGAGGCAGAGGGGTGGGCAATTTATTTTGTAAGAGTAAAATAAATGAATATGCATTGAATATTAAAAAACAAACAAGATAAAAAGCAGCACTGGACTGAGAATCAGGAGACCTGGCTTCTGGTAATGACTCAGTCAATATCTGTGACAATTTTAAAGAGTTATTTTATTTAATTAAGTTTCTAATTTCTGGTCATACCAGGTAATCACTAAGGCCTCTTCCAAGTTTGAACTTGGAAGCTACTTTCATAAAGAAGCTACACTCTTCATTGCTAAATGTGCTTTTTATTGGAGCATTTGAGTAATGTCTTCTAGATACTTTCTGTAGGGAGTGTTTCAACTCTGGTTTCTAATGGAAAAGAGAAGCAAATATGGTAGCTGGAAAACTAGTAATGCTTAAGTCCACATCCCTCACTATTTCCTATAGAATAATAGAGAAAAGCAAAACAATGAAAACTACACGTGAAGGACACACTCAATGTACTTAGAGTATCACTTAATTTTAAAATAACTGGAACCGGACTTCCCTGGTGGCTCAGTGGTTAAGAATCTGCCTGCCAAGGCAGGGGACATGGATTCAAGCCCTGGACAGGGAAGGTACCACATGCTGCAGAGCAACTAAGTGTGTGAGCCACAACTACTGAGTCTGCATTCTGGACCCATGAGCCACAATGACTGAGCATGCGTTCTAGAGCCTGGGAGCCACAACTACTGAAGTCCACATGCCTAGAGCTCATGCTCCACAATGAAGGGTAGCCCCCACTTGTCACAACTAGAGAAAGCCCGTGCACAGCAACTAAGATCCAATACAGGCAAATAAATAAATAAATGGAACCAAAAAAGAAATAAGAAAAAAGCAGAAGAAGAAAAATCACAAAATGACCTCTTATGTTTCCATTATATCATAAGAATTTGAGGTCAAGCAAGAGCAGTCTAAGCAAAAGTGCAGGGAAGAAAGAAGAAGACAGCTGATGACAGGACTAAAGTTGAGCCAAAATACTGCCAGAAAGATTACATTCACTCTTAAGTCAGAAAATACTAACAATGTGCCTTGGTAGATCAGAGCATGCATGGCAAAGAAGTCATTTACAAATATGTACTACTTGAAATGACAGCCCTGTAGAACTTATGGTTGGGAGGGGGAAGAAAGGACAAAAGTGATGGAGAAGAATCTTTGGTGATTATGTGGAAAGAGAAAAAGCAAAAGAGGAAAAACACAGTTCCACCCTCAACCAAATACACATGCAAAAAAGACAAAAATTCACTAAAGAATCTAAACTTTGGACCAGTGACAGAATATGCCATTGTAAACATTAATCTTGTAAACCACCCTAAATCTACAGAATGAACAGAAGAAACTGGATAAATCTAGTCAAAATTACCATAACATAACAGAAAATATGATTTAGCACATCTTGACTGACAAAACTCTTTTTCAAAGTAGAAAAATAAAGCAGAAGAAAATTATAGATGCTAAAGTAGATTACCACTTTGAATCAGAATAGAAACAAAACCCTGGAAGCAATAAAATGAGTTGATTGTACTCAGGAACAAAATAGAAGAAATACAGAAATATTTCTCAACTGAAGACTGTTGAAGAAAGTCAAGAAAATAACTAACAAAATGAAAATGAGATAAGAAAAGAGGTAAAATACCCAAAGATGAAGTAATGCACATGGAAGGTAGACAAAATGGGAATAACATAGGTACAATCAGAGTCTCTGAAAAGGAAAACTAAACAATAGAACAGAATTAATATTTAAAAATATAACTGAACAAAACTTTCCAGAAATAAAAGAATGTAAAATATACATATTGAAAAGGCCCATTAGGGACCTAGGAAAATTAACCCAGAATTATCATCTCCAAGGTGTATCCTACTAAAATTATTAGACTTAAAAAAATCCGAAAGCGTATCAAGGCCTCCGGGCAAAAGATCAAATAATTTACAAGACCATTAGACTTTTTAAAAACAACACACAAGGAAAGGCAACAACTGAGTAACTTTAGAATAATAAATCTCAATGAATGAAGGTATGAAAACAGATTTTTATTGCCAGCTAATGTGCTTGTCAAATACCAAGTCTTTAAAAAAACAGTTTTAAACATACACAACGTAAAACATTCTCTGCCCATGAGCCCTCCATGAAGAATTTACTAGATTAGCTTCATTCAGTCAATAGATAAATGGGAAAACCTCAGCAAAGGACTGATGATGAGCTTTTTAACAAATACAAATGTAGATCTAAGACAAAAACAAAGGCATGGAAAGGCAGCTGATAGTGGGTTGGAGTGCAGAGCAGAGGGGGCACAGGCAGTGCTGGCCACAGGCTGCGAGCAGGGGGGCTGGCTGAGCACCTTGGGGCAGAGTGCAGAGCACCCGTGAGCCCAGGGCAAGGTGTCCAATGAACAAATGTCACCCCTGGGAGCTTTGTCGACTGGCAGGACTACAAAATGATACCGCTAAATGGAGAGAGATTACAGGGCTGATCAGAGAGGATGAAAAACAAAGAAGGCTTCTGAAGGAGGGGATGCAGGTTAGATCCCTGGTCAGGGAACTAAGATCCCTTTTGCCACAGGGCAAATAAGCCTGTGCACCACAACTACTGAGCTCATACACCTCAATGAGAGAGCCCATGTGCCAGAAACTACAGAGCTCACATGCCCTGGAGCCCCCATGACACAACCAGGGAGAAAAACCCCACATGCCACAACTAGAGAGAAGTCCACATGCCCCAACAAAGAGCCCACTACAATGAAAGATCCTACATGTCTAAACGAAGATCACACATACTGCAACTGAGACCCAACGCAGATGAATATAAAATTTATTTTTTAAAAAAACACCAATTTAGCACTAAGCAGGCACCCCTATATTTCTAAATATTTTAAAGGATATGTCCTATGTTCCTAACTAGGTTAAAAACACCAATGAAAGCAAAGACCTCGATATATATACATATACATATAAAAATAAATGCATATATATATTTACCTTGTACTTCTATCAAAGTGCACTAAACAGATTCACAGAAAGATAGACAAGATGAAAAGGTAGACAGCTATGTACCAGATGAAGGAACAAGATAAAACCCCAGAAAAACAACTGAATGAAGTGGAGATAGGCAACCTTCCAGAAAAATAATTCAGAATAATGATAGTGAAGATGATCAAGGACCTCGGCAAAAACAGTGGAAGCAAAGATCAAAAATATGGCAAGAAAGGTTTAATAATGACCTGGAAGAATTAAAGAACAAACAAACAGAGATGAACAATACAATAACAGAAAGGAAAACTACACTAGAAGGAATCAATAGCAGAATAACTGAGGCAGAAGAAAGGATAAGCTACCTAGAAGACAGAATGGTGGAATTCACTGCTGCAAGCAGTGAATAAAGAAAGAAGAATGTAAAGAAATGAAGACAGCCAAAGAGACCTCTGGACAACATTAAATGCAACAACATTCACATTACAGAGGTCACAGAAGGAGAAAGGACCTGAGAATGCATTTAAAGAGATTATAGTCAAAAATTTCCCTAACATGGAAAAGGAAATAGTGACCTAAGTCCAGGAAGTGCAGTGAGTCACATATAGGATAAACCCAGGAAAATAATGCCGAGACACATAGTAATCAAATTGGCAAAAATTGAAGACAAAGAAATGAAAGCAGCAAGAGAAAAATGACAAATTACATACAAGGGAACACCCATAAGGTTAACAACTGATTTCTCAGCAGAAACTATACAAGCCAGAAAAGCGTGGTATAATATACTTAAAGTGATGAAAGGGAAGAACCTACAACCAAAATTACTCTACCTGGCAAGGATCTCATTCAGATTCGTTGGAGAAATCAAAAGCTTTACAGACAAGAAAAAGCTAAGAGAATGCAACACTACCAAACAAGCTCTACAACAAATGCTAAAGGAAATTCTCTAAGTGGGAAACACAAGAGAAGAAAAGGACCTACAAAAACAAACCTAAAACAATTAAGAAAATGGTCATAGGAACATACATATCGATAATTACCTTAAACGTGAAAGGATTAAATGCTCCAACCAAAAGACACAAGCTTGCTGAATGGATACAAAAACCAGACCCATATATATGCTATCTGCAAGAGACCCACTTCAGACCTAGGGACACATACAGACTGAAAGTGAGGGGATGGAAAAAGATATTCCATGCAAATGGAAATCAAAAGAAAGCTGGAGTAGCAATACTCATATCAGATAACATAGACTTTAAAATAAAGAATGTTACAAGAGACAAGGAAGGACACTACATAATGATCAAGGGATCAATCCAAGAAGAAGATATAAAAATTATAAATATATATGCTCCCAACATAGAAGCACCACAATACATACGGCAACTGTTAACAGCTATAAAAGAGGAAATCGACAGTAACACAGTAATAGTGGGAGACTTTAACACCTCACTTATACCAATGGACAGATCATCCAAAATGAGAATAAATAAGGAAACCAGAAGCTTTAAATGACACAATAGACCAGATAGATTTAATTGATATTTATAGGACATTCCAACCAAAAACAGCAGATTACACTTTCTTCTCAAGTGTGCACAGAATATTCACCAGGATAGATCACATCTTGGGTCACAAATCAAGCCTCAGTAAATTTAAGAACCATCAACCATCTTTTCTGACCACAACGCTATGAGACTAGAAATGAATTACATGGAAAAAAATGTAAAAAAAAACACAAACACATGGAGGCTAAACAATACATTACTAAATAACCAAGAGATCACTGAAGAAATCAAAGAGGAAATCAACAAATACCTAGAGACAAATGACAATGAAAACACGATGATCCAAAACCTATGGGATTCAGCAAAAGAAGTTCTAAGAGGGAAGTTTATAGCTATACAAGCCTACCTCAAGAAACAAGAAAAATCTCAAATAAACAATCTAACCTTACACCAAAAGGAAAACTAACAAAATCCAAATTTAGCAGAAGGAAAGAAACCATAAAGATCAGAGCAGAAATAAATGAAATAGAAACAAAGAAAACAATAGCAAAGATCAATAAAACTAAAAGCTGGTTCTTTGAGAAGATAAACAAAATTGATAAACCATTAGCCAGCCTCTTCAAGAAAAAGAGGGAGAGGACTCAAATCAATAAAATTAGAAATGAAAAAGTAGAAGTTACAACAGACACCACAGAAATACAAATCATCCAAAGAGACTACTACAAGCAACTCTATGCCAATAAAATGGACAACCAGGAAGAAATGGACAAATTCTTAGAAAGGTATAACCTTCCAAGACTGAACCAGGAAGAAGAAGAAAATATGAACAGACCATTCACAAGTAATGAAATTGAAACTGTGATTTAAAATCTTCCAAGAAACAAAAGTTCAGGACCAGATGGCTTCACAGGTGAATTCTTTCAAAACATTTAGAGAAGAGCTAACACCCATCCTTGTCAAACTCTTCGAACAAATTTCAGAGGAAGGAACACTCTCAAACTCATTCTAGGAGGCCACCATTACCCTGATATGAACACCAGAGAAAGATACTACAAAAAAAGAAAATTACAGACCAATATCACTGATGAATATACATGCAAAAATCCTCAACAAAATAATACCAAACAGAACCCAACAACACATTAAAAGGATTATACACCATGATCAAGTGGGAGTTATCCCAAGATTGCAAGGATTCTACAGTATACACAAATCAATCAATGTGATACAACATATTAACAAACTGAACAACAAAACTATATGATCATCTTAATAGATGCAGAAAAAGCTTTTGACAAAATTCAACACCCATTTATGATAAAACCCTTCAGAAAGTAGGTACAAAGGAAACTTACCTCAACATAATAAAGGCCATATATGACAAACCCAGAGCCAACATTGTTCTCAATGGTGAAAAACTGAAAGCATTTCCTCTAAGATCAGGAAGAAGACAAGCATGCCCACTCTCACCACTATTATTCAACATAGTTTTGGAAGTCCTAGCCACAGCAATCAGAGAAGGAAAATAAATAAAAGGAATACAAATCAGAAAAGAAGAAGTAAAACTGTCACTGTTTTCAGATGACATGATACTATACATAGAGAATCCTAAAAATGCCACCAGAAAACTACTGGAGCTAATCAATGAATTTGGTAAAATTGCAGGATACAAAATTAATGCACAGAAATCTCTTGCATTCCTATACACTAATGATGAAAAATCTGAAAGAGAAATTTAGGAAACACTCCCATTTACCATTGCCAAAAAAAAAATAAAATACCTAGGAATAAACCTACCTAGCAAGACAAAAGACCTGTATGCAGAAAAGTATAAGAGACTGGTGAAATAAATTAAAGATGAGACCAACAGATGGAGAAATATACCATGTTCTTGGATTGGAAGAATCAATATTGTGAAAATGACTATACTACGCAAAGGAATCTACAGATTCAATGCAATCCCTATCAAATTACTAATGGCAATTTTTATGGAACTAGAACAAAAAATCTTAAAATTTGTATGGAGACACAAAAGACCCCCTATAGCCAAAGCAGTCTTGAGGGAAAGACCCGGAGCTGGGGGAATCAGACTCCCTCACTTCAGACTATACTACAAACCTACAGTAATCAAGACAATATGGTACTGGCACAAAAAGAGAAGCATAGGTCAATGGAACAAGAAAGAAAGCCCAGTGATAAACTCATGCACATATGGTCAACTAATCTATGACAAAGGAGGCAAGGATATACAATGGAGAATAGACAGTCTCTTCAATAAGTCATGCTGGGAAAACTAGACAGCTACATGTAAAAGAATGAAATTAGAACACTCCCTAACACCATATACAACAATAAACTCAAAATGGTTTTGAGACCTAAATATAAGACCACACACTATAAAATTCTTAGAGGAAAACCTAGGAAGAACACTCTTTGACATAAATCACAGCCAGATCTTTTTTGATCCACCTCCTAGAGTCATGGAAATAAAAACAAAAAGAAACAAATGGGACCTAATGAAACTTAATAGCTTTTGCATGGCAAAGGAAACTATAAACAAGATGAAAATATAACCCTCAGAATTGGAGAAAATCTTTGCAAACAAATCAACAGACAAAGGATTAATCTCCAAAATATATAAACAGCTCATGCAGCTCAATATTGAAGAAACAAACAACCCAATCCAAAAATGGGCAGAAGACTTAAATAGACATTTATCCGAAGAAGACATATCCAAAGAAGATGGCCAAGAAGCACATGAAAAGCTGCTCAACATCACTAATTATTAGAGAAATGCAAATCAAAACTACAATGACATATCACCTTACACCAGTTAGAATGAGCATCATCAGAAAATCTACAGACAACAAATGTTGGAGAGGGTGTGGAGAAAAGAGAACCCTCTTGCACTGTTGGTGGGAATGTAAATTGATACTGCTACTATGGAGAACAGTATGGAGGTTCCTTAAAAAAACTAAAAATAGAATTACCATGTGATCCAGCAATCCCACTACTGGGCATATACCCAGAGAAAACCATAATTCAAAAAGACAATGCATCCCAATGTTCATTGCAGCACTATATACAATAGCCAGCTCATGGAAGCAACCTAAATGCCCATTGACAGAAGAATGGGTAAAGAAGTGTGGTACATATATACAATGGAATATTACCCAGCAATAAAAAGGAACAAAATTAGGTCATTTGTTGAGATGTTGGTGCATCTAGCGACTGTCATACAGAGTGAAGTAAGTCAGAAAGAGAAAAAACAAATATCGTATATTAACGCATGTATGTGGAAACAGAAAAATGGTACAGATGAACTGGTTTGCAGGGCAGAAATTGAGACACAGATGTAGAGAACAAATGCATGGACACCAAGGGGGAAAGCCATTGCGGGGTAGCTATAGTGGTGTGATGAACTGGGTGATTGGGATTGACATATATACACTGATGTGTATAAAATTGATAACTAATAAGAACCTGTTGTATAAAAACATAAATAAAATAAAATTGAAAAAAATTTAAAAAAGACACCAATTCTAAACTTTCTTTGGGTTATTAGTATGGAAATATGTTAATATAAATGTTTCAGACATTACATGAAATTCCTAAAAATCTTATATGTTCTCGTATAATGTTATGTCATAATTCTAGTTATTATTTTTAAATGTATATTTCAGAAATAACTAAATTTCCTTGTCCATTGCAAAAAAAATACAAAAAATACAGATTGAAACCAAAGGCATGAATGCACAGATGTTATATTTTATGACAAAACAGCAAAAAAGCAACTAAATATGAGAGAAGAGAGGAAACAGAAAGTAGAATAAACTCAACTATAAGTCAATAAGTAGGATTTAAAATATACCATCTAAAATTAACAAATCAAAGAGTAAAATATCAAATAAGAAAATGTAGGATAAATTGTATTATAAAAGATATAAATTCAAAGGTAACCATTAGAATGAAAATATGATCCTTCCTAATTATTGTATTTAATTAAAGAGCAAATAATGCACACTTTGTGAAGAAGTAAGCGTAGCAAGTATAATCTAATACATGAAATTTTAAAAATATAGTGACACAATTGGGACAACAGAATTGAGACATATTAGTCATATCAACAAATATGAATGAACTAAAGTTGTTAAAAAATTTGATTTTCACTTTGGCTTAAAAAGCAATACCCAGCTATATGCTGTATTCAAGAGACATGATTAAAACAAAGTGATTCAGGAAAGCAAGCAAATGATATAGACAAAAGTACTCCAGGCCCATAAAAACAGTAAGAACAGAAGAATGTGAACTTGATATCTGTAAAGCAGTATTCAATTTAAAAATTAATTAAAAAATTGAGATTTTTTAATGCTCATATTTTTAAATATGTAATTTATGAGTATATATGAACAAATAATATAGCAACCACCTTTATGAAGTAAAAACTGTAGAACATATATAGAAACACCATAATAAGAAGAGACTTTAAGACAGCAATCTCAGATCAAGAAAGAACAAGTGGACAAACCAAAAATAAATAAGGAGCCAGAAAACCTAACCAACATAATCAATAAAGTAGATCTTATCATCATATAACAAATTTTAGACCCTGATATTAGAAAATAGTCTTCCTTTCCAGTGCTTATGGAACATTTACAAAGTTTTTCACATATTATTTCACAAGAAAAACGTCAAGGTGTCCTATAAAGCATAAATACAACAAACGATACTCTCTGATGATAGTGCAATATAACTAGAAATTATTAACAAATGAAGAAATTAAAAGCCCCTTCCTCTTTCTATTAGACAAATCGTGGGTGAAACAGAGAAATACAGATTGAAACCAGAGAAGTCAATCAAATAATAAAACTACTACATACAAGAAATCCTGGGATACACTTAAAGCAGTGGTCACAGGAAAATTCATAACAAACTCTTTCACTAGTAAAAATGAAAGAATATAAATAAATTAAATACCCAGTTGAAGAAACTGAAAAAAGAACAAGCAAAAGAAAGCTCAAGAAAGTAAATAAAGATAAAAGCAGAAGTTAACAAGGTATGTCTTAGAAAAACTGTAGATTATACTGAAGTGGAAAGTGGGACCTAACACTGTACAAAACCTAAGCAGAATTGTGCTGTTTATCTCTGTAACAGTGATAACATGATTAAGAGAATCTATAATGTGGATAGCCACAGTGCTGGTGGCAATAGGAAAAGAACAATAGGAATAGGGACATTACGCTTGAGCAAAACAGAGATATTATCAATGCTGGATTTCTTCATTACATTTGGGTTTTACATTTATATTTTCATATTTTTCTTCATGCCCAATATTAGTAAAATTATTTCAGGGAAGAAAAGATTTCAATATAGTTAGTCTGAAATACTTTTGCCTCCCACCCCCTTTTCTGTGAAGCACTCTCATGAAATTATTGTTAGGTGAGCCAACTCGGGTTGTGAAAGAATTCACAGAAGTGAGAAGAAAAGAAAGTTTTAATTCACTTTCCAAGGGAAGAAAGGGGCCAGACGCATAGAATGGTGTCGTCCCTGAAGGATGCGGGTTTGAGTCTTTTATTGGGCTATGAAGGGCAAGGTGCAGGAAAGAGGTGGTGGGTTCTTATGTGTTTTGGTCCACAGTTGTATTTGAACTGGCTATGCTTCTATAGGATGTGGTTTTTCTGAGAATCTGTAACTTTTTGTCTTCAGTAATTTTCCAGTCCTTGGGTGTCTGAAAAAGACTTGATAGTGGCCCTTGATTGGCATTACTCTATTTTGAACAATGTTACATGGGTTTACATTTATTATCAAAATTACTGCATCTTAACAGAGCAAACATTTTGATTAGATGAGCTGAAAAATGGTAACTTATTATCTTATAGAATATTTCTCAACCTGAGACTGAGAACAGTTACTCTGAGGATTGAGATTCTATCTTATATATCAGAGCCCTGCATATTTCAGGCTTTCAGAATATCTACTGACTAAATATACCAAAAATGAAACATTGTTCACTTTTAAAAATTTCTATGCAGATACAGTTTTCCCTTCTTTAGACACATTACAGTTTGTCAATTCCTTTTGTGGTTTATATCTCCATAAAATTTCAACCTCCACAAAAAAAAGGAATATGCTAGTTCTATAAGACTAGGCTTAAATTATATTTTCTTAATCAGAAAACCAACATAACAATTTCATAAAGTTTTCTCATTTAAAACTAATTAATCCCATGTCTTTGATGCTTACCATAAATTTCAGCCATGCTTCATTCTAATATTACTATTTGGTTCCTCAGAAGATGTGAAGGATGCCAATTTCCTGTACAATTTATCAGAAAATGTTCAATGTTATTTACAGCAAACTTATAAAAATACAATTTACACAAGATTTATCACATTGCTTGCATTTTACCATGTTTTCAGAACTAGAAACCTAATTCCTTCTTGACTGCTTTTGACAAGAGTAAGTTTAATAATAAATATTAACTCTCCTTCCCATAAAAAAGACATAGATATTATTTATTTAGGAGGCAGTTTTTGTAAAATTATTCAGAGATTTTCATAATCTACTGCAATGCCTATATAAAGATCATTCTTCCTTGTTTAATTTGATTCTCTTTCCTCATAAATATCATTTAGTAGCTTTGTCACCTACCCTTTATATATATATATATATATATATATATATATATATATATATATATATATATCTTATTGGTTCTGAACTCTGATGAATATACCTGCTAACAGAGCTTTCCTATTTTTTATTTCTATTTGGTTGGCTGAGGAAGTTTACTATATAGGATCAATTTCCTTCCTTCTTTCTTTCTTTCCTTCCTTTCTCTCAATATATATTGTCCTAAAGTTGTAATACTTTACCAACAGCAATCTGGATTTTCCCTTAGCGGGAGGAAGCACGGGCTGTGGGCTTCAGCCCAGCCCAGGGACTTCCACATTGATTCTTATGGGTCCCTGGCTAAAATAAAGTGATCCTCCTCCTGGTGTGTGCAGCTCACTTGGGAATACTAAAGTGAGGACAAGCCTTTTTAGATTAAGCCAATTATCATCAAGTATAACCCTAAATTCTACCTAATCTGTGAACATATCTTAATCCTTAAATTTGCTGGGGCCTGTGAGGGGACTGCTATATGTTCTTGAAGCTGTCTAGGTATGGTTCCATCACAAGATAGAACCTTTCTGGGCAGAAGAAAAGAGAGGCACAAACTCTTATATGTTGAGCTCTCACTGTGTACCCACCACTGAGTTATTTGTTTTACTTTGTTATATTACTTAAAGTCATTCAGTTCACACCATAATCCTGTGAGGTAAATGCTGTCATGAGAACACTTGAAATCACACATCCCCTAAGTGTCAGAGCTGCAGCTAACACCCACCCCCAAGATGGAACTTCCCTCTCATAGCTCCCACAGTTGCTCTGCTGGCCAAGGTGATAGAGATCCCACAGACCCATATCAGAACTGAGGATTGGCCTTAAATTTTAACCCTTTTTAGATATGTGAATTATGTTCTTCTAAACACTTATTGGAGATGGTTAGGTGTCCACTAAAATCCATATTCTTCTTCTTCCAAAATTATAGAATTGGGCTAGGACTCAGATCTCTAGGGAGCACATATCTCAACCTTCTTTGGAACTAAGTATCACTATATAACTGAATTTGTGCCTGGCAGCCCCAAACTTGGATGTCTTTCTGTATGTATTCTTTTCTGCCTTCCTACTGACTGAGATGACCAGAGCATGGCCACTCAGGAAGTCATTTGCTGAAGATAGTGGAGCCACTGCTCCCCTATGTGAATCATGGTATGTGGGTAGCTGCCTACTGCCCCAAAACGCCCACCCTGGACTATTACATGAGTGAGAAACAAACCTTTTTATTTCTTAAGCGACTGAATTAATTTTGGGTCTCCTTTGCAGCAGAACATCTGAGTCTATCCTAACCAGGGAGCACTTTGTTTATATTTTTAGTTAATTTAATTAACATATAGGGTTTTACTATATGCAGATATAACACCTTGTAAATGCATTTGTTCTATTGGTGAACTTATTCTGATGATTAAATTAATATCTTTGTGCATGTCCAAAATTAACCATCAAGTCAATACATTGAAAAAAATTCCATCAAACTGGTTGGTGCTCAATGTGTAGAAAAAGTTACTGCTAATTTTTTTTACTGATTTCCCTTTCTGCTCTGTTTTAAGAGTAGTATGTGGACTCAATACCAGATTAGGTGTGTCCTCAGTGCATTCAAGCAAAAGTATATTTATTCCTTTGCTGCCCTCCACTGTACCTATGTCTTAAATTTACCTCAAGCAAATTATATTCCAGAAACATTACAAAGAAAGAAGACAAATATTTCTAGCGTTTGTTTGTTTAATTCGTATTGCTGACTCAACTTCTGTGATGTCTTTAAAAATGGCAAACCTTATTTACTATACTAATCAGTTTGGTGATGTCTTGATGAAAACAGGATAGTGTGATATATGAATTCTCATAGGCATTTCTAGCTTCCTATGACTATGACATGTTTATTTTTACTCAATAATTATTAGAGAAAGCTGTCATTTCAAACTTACTACTTTTTCTTTCCTCACATACAGCTTAATCTAGTGTTTCAACAATACATTTAAGTTTGTTTTCATGATCTT
Organism: Delphinus delphis; assembly: GCF_949987515.2. Lineage (NCBI taxonomy): Eukaryota > Metazoa > Chordata > Mammalia > Artiodactyla > Delphinidae > Delphinus > Delphinus delphis. The sequence goes on from NC_082695.1 coordinate 57,772,094, forward strand.
GGAACAGGTGGGCACAGACTTGGAAATGTCAACCTCGCTAAATATAGATATGTAGTGATTTTCAATGTATTGGGAAAAAAATGTTCATCTGGCAAAATAGCAAGATAGTAGTAACTTCAGTCTCCATCCCCTACCTTACCCCAACTACAATTTTTTTCTCTTCATTTATATTTTTATCCTTTATGACCTCAGAATTCTCAGCTGAGTGATATAAGTTATGACAACATCTATTGGATTCTACCACATTTTTAATCAAAACTAATTCCACTTAAGGGAAAAAAAATACAAAATCTTTAACTTGCTCTCCAATGGGCATGACTTTGTCCATGCCTTCATAAGCTCATGCTGTGGTATTATATGTTTTCATCATTCTCTAGACAGAGTAGCCTTTTATTGGGAAGGTTTTTTTTTCTTTGAACTTTAAGTGTTCCCTTTACAGGAATACTCTTTTCCTCACTCTTCCTTTTGTTTCAGGTAGCATTTCTTCAAAAAGGCTTTCCCCAACCTTCAGTTAAGGTGTCCTGTTATAAGTAAACACTTATGAGGTTTGTAATTTGCTTTGTGTCAGATTATTAATTTAATAGTTGTCAATTCTCTACAGTGAGTGACTATTGTTTTACCTGCTCAGTATTCCTCCATATTTTCTGTGACTTCTCTGGAAAATTCTTCCCCACTCCATCTATGTTATCTCCCTTAGAAATACCTTTTCTCCTTTATAATTGTAATCTCACCCCAACAACAATTTCTAGTAGAGTAATGGGCACTTTTATCTAGCCACAGTTCTTCCCTAGGATTTTTCAAACCGCAATTATCATAGTCAACATTTTCTCAAGTAGAATTCTGAGGCTCTTGATAGTCTTGTCACCACAATTTTAGTGAAATCCTAGATGTCTACAATGGGAGTGAATGTGCCTGACATACATAAAGAATCAGAGATGAGAAAAGGATTGAGAGTACCAGAAGTGTTTGAGTGCCTGTTCTAGTTGTTCCAGAAGTTAGGTTACAATATTGACCTTCTTAGAGGTAGACTGGAGATGATTTTATGAGATATTCCAGTCAGTCTTATTTTTCCTTAAGTTCGATTGAGTTAAATCATTGTTACTGGCAATTAAAATTGTTGATTACTAATGTGCCCTGGGATATGTAAGATCCACTAAGTCATCCTTTGTCTATCTGTACATGATGTCCAGTCTTCCACTTTTCTTCAGAACAAACATCTTTTATAATTTTGTGACGGAAGCTCTATCTGCTAAGAGTGTATTGAACTACAAAGGAACCTAAATACTAATAATCTCACTTTGACTTCATTGCTTTCTAGACCTTGAATGTTTGTGTGAAGGATTTCTTTCTTTTTTTTTTCTTTTTTCACATCTGGAAAGTGTCCAGACTGTGGAACTTCATTTAAATACCTTGGTATAAAGTCAAACATTCTAGATTTTTTTTCTATTACTTCTCTTCCTTTCCATCCTCCCAAAAGGTAAACTCTTCTTTGAAAATACATTGAAAACATGTTTTCTTTATAGACATGTCTTTTGCTGATTCCTAGCATTTAAAATTTCCCAAGTTCTATCATCTTAGGTATGAGTGGGAAGGAACCCAGCTTCTTTTGTCACATTTTCCTGAGATTATCCTGCTAATAAATGTTCCAGGGATCCAACTGGGCAATGTAAAAATATAAGCTTCCCCTCTCTCTCAAAATTCCTATCCTGGGACCAGGTTATTGCCAACTCACCATATGCTTAGCATATTTCAGGGAGTAAAGTCAAGTTGGAACTCTGTTTCTCTTACTGTTTCACCATGATTGTTTGTACAACAGATGCAGGCAATCTATCAAATCCAGGAGAAACTGAGAGGAAATTTCTCTCATAACCATAGACACTGAAACACAAGTAAATGCTCTCAAAAAAAACAACATAGGAACTTCCCTGGAGGTCCAGTGGTTAAGACTCCATGCTTCCAATGCAGAGGGTGTGGGTTCATTCCCTGGTCAGGGAACTAAGATCCCACATGCCACGTGGTATGGCAAAACCCCTCCTCCCCCCCCCCAAAAAAAAACAAAAAATAAACATAGACCATTATTTTGACCCTTTGGGGGAAAAATGTATCATTAATATTAAAATATTTAAATAATCCATTTAAATGTATATTTAAAAAAACCTTATGGAAATAGAAGTTGTAGAACTAGATGTGAGAAATAATAACATGTGACTAAACTTTTAAAGTTTACAAAATACATTTAAAGTATTCAGCAGCTCACAAGAGGCAACTTTTTAGAGATGAAGAAAATAAATTTAGTTTTGGGAAGTGATTGAATAAGTATTGCCAGATAAAGTACAAGTGTGATATATCATCCAGTTATATTTGAATGTTGGATAAGCAACAAATTTTAGTTAAATATATTTCAAACATTGCATGCTTATCTGAAATTCATATTTAGCTGGGTGTCCTACAATTTTATATTCTGAATCTGGGAATCCTAGATAAAACTAAGGTTACAAAGTTTATAATTGGCAAAGCAGGACATCCTTAAAAACCAATGGAGTATATGATAGCTGACATGAATTTCAAAAAGATTCTAGCATACACTCAGATGAAATTATTGTCATTACCAGGACATAAAAGACATAATTTCTGCACATTCCAAATTTCCAGGTTAAATCTAGTGTGAAATTGTCCATGAATAGGCATTAATTCTGGTGGGTTTTTTTAAAATATGTGGGGTATATTGACCCGGTAGGAATAAGAATTCATCAGGCAGATTTCTTCATTGGTTATCCACCACATCCATCAATTCCTGAGGATTAAGGCATTATTTGAATGCAATGTATACTCTGAGATATTTATGAAGAACTAATCCATCATTAAAAAAACTGACAAATGGGTTTCAAATCTCAGCTTGGACTCTGATTGAAAATAGTTCCCAAAAGGGACATTTCATAGACAAAAGAGAAATAAGACCTTTTAGACTCTTGTACTCTTTGGGAATAAGTGTGGGAAGTAAGTCAATGAAGCTATGCTAGAAAACTTTGGGGGGTCCTTGGTTCATTCTCTAACACAGATATTTATAGATCCTACTAAGTCCTATATATTTTTCACTAATAAAGTTTTCATTAATAACTGTTTTCAGATGGTTAAAGCTGTATATGAGTACAAAGAAAACAGGTAAGCAGCCTATTGCTTTTATCAACAGAAATTTCATCAAAAATCTGAGTTTTTAATTCCAGAGTTAGCAATCATAGAGAAATTCTAAAAATAAATATATGGCATTTTTTTCTAGAAGTGAAGTAACAAGAGTTCTGTTACTTGCTTTATAACTAGTATCATGCTAGACAGAAATGGTCAGTGGTGGCTGTAACTGTAAGGTGCATATTATAGGTTTGAGCTTAGCAAACAGTTTCCTCTTTTCAGTGACTATATTCACAGAATACCAAAAATAAGGCACCAGTAGGGGAATCAGGACCATTGAGAATGCTAGGGAATGGGATATTTTCCTTTAGGTGGCAGAACTGAAAGCTCCAAGCAAGGAATTAGTTGAATGATACATAATAAACTAACATCACTTCATTGTGTTTTAGATAAATCTACCATTTTAGAGTTTCAATCATAAATTTGAGTATTCTGGAATAAAGTGACCTGCAAATAACATTCCTGGTGCATGTCTATAGTGTCATGAGAAACGTGGACTCAGACCTCTACTGTGGATTGAATGATACCAGAGATGATTCAGCAAGTCCCAATCTGTATGAGCTTAAACTAAGTAAGAGACAGTAAGAAGCTTAACATTTGACCACAAATGCAACACTGAAAAGCATTAAGTGTGGTTTTCCAGGGCAGTGCAAGAAATTATAAATTTTTATAAAATATAGGCTTACGTGGAAAGGATGATACCATTTTTTTGAATTTTATTTTAATTCTTTTATTAAACAGCAGGTTCTTATTAGTCATCAATTTTATACACATCAGTGTATACATGTCAATCCCAATCGCCAATTCAGCACACCACCATCCCCACCCTCTCACGGCCTTCCGGCTTGGTGTCCATACGTTTGTTCTCTACATCTGTGTCTCAACTTCTGCCCTGCAAACTGGTTCATCTCTACTATTTTTCTAAGTTTCACATACATGCATTAATATACGATATTTATTTCTCTCTTTCTGACTTACTTCACTCTGTATGACAGTCTCTAGATCCATCCAAGTTTCAACAAATATGCAATTTCATTCCTTTTTATGGCTGAGTAATATTCCATTGTATATATGTACCACAACTTCTTTATCCATTTGTCTGTCAATGGGTATTTAGGTTGCTTCCACGAACTGGCTATTGTAAAGAGTGCTGCAATGAAAATTGGGGTGTGTGTGTCTTTTTGAAGTATGGTTTCCTCTGGGTGTATGCCCAGTAGTGGGATTTCTGGATCATATAGTAATTCTATTTTCAGTTTTTTAAGGAACTGCCATACTGTTCTCAGTGGGGCTGTATCAATTTACATTCCCACCAACAGTGCAAGAGGGTTCCCTTGTCTCCACACCCACTCTAGCATTTGTTGTTGGTAGATTTTCTGATGATGCTTATTATAAATGGTGTGAGGTGATACCTCAGTGTAATTTTGATTTGCATTTCTCTAATAACTACTGGTGTTGAGCAGCTTTTCATGTGCTTCTTGGCCATCTGTATGTCTTCTTTGGAGAAATGTCTATTTAGGTCTTCTACTCATTTTTGGATTGGGTTGTTTGTTTCTTTAATATGGAGCTGCACAAGCTGTTTATATATTTTGGAGATTAATCCTTTGTTTATTGATTCATTTTCTAATATTTTCTCCCATTCTGAAGGCTTTCTTTTAGACTTGTTTATGGTTTCCTTTGCTATGCAAAAGATTTTAAGATTCATTAGGTCCCATTTGTTTATTTTTGTGTTAATTTCCATTACTCTAGGAGACGGATCAAAAAAGATCTTGCTGCGATTTATGTCAAAGAGTGTTCTTCCTATGTTTTTCTCTAAGAGTTTTATAGTGTCTGGTGTTACATTTAGGTCTCTAATCCATTTTGAGTTTATTTTTGTGTATGGTGTTAGGGAGTGTTCTAATTTCATTAATTTACATGTAGCTGTCCAGTTTCCTCAGCAGCACTTATTGAAGAGACTGTCTTTTCTCCATTGTATATCCTTGCCTCCTTTGTCATAGATTAGTTGACCATAGGTGTGTGTGTTTATCTCTGGGCTTTCTATACTGTTCCGTTGACCTATGCTTCTGATTTTGTGCCACTACTGTATTTTCTTGATTACTGTAGCCTTGTAGTATAATCTAAAGTCAGGGAGTCTGATTCCACCAGCTCTGCTTTATTACCTCAAGACTGCTTTGGCTATACGGAGTCTTTTGTGTCTCCATACAAATTTTAAGATTTTTTTGTCCTACTTCCATAAAAAATGCCATTGGTAATTTGATAGGGATTGCACTGAATCTGTAGATTGCTTTGGGTAGTATAGTCATTTTCACAATATTGACTCATCCAATCCAAGAACATGGTATATTTCTCCATCTGTTGGTATCATCTTTAATTTCTTTCATCAGTGTCATAGTTTTCTGCATTCAGGTCTTTTGTCTCCCTAGATAGATTAATTCCTAGTTATTTTATTCTTTTTGTTGCAATGGTAAATGGGAGTGTTTCCTTAATTTCTCTTTCAGATTTTTCATCATTAGTGCCTAGGAATGCAAGAGATTTCTGTGCATTAATTTTTAACCTGCAACTTTACCAAATTCATTGATTAGCTCTAGTAGTTTTCTGGTGGCATTTTTAGGATTCTCTATGTATAGTATCATGTCATCTGAAAACAGTGACAGTTTTACTTCTTCTTTTCCAATTTGTATTATTTTATTTCTTTTTCTTCTTTGATAGCCAAGACTAGGACTTCCAAAATTATGTTGAATAATAGTGGTGAGAGTGGAGATCCTTGTCTTATTCCTGATCTTAGAGGAAATGCTTTCAGTTTTTCACCATTGAGAATGATGTTTGCTGTGGGTTGGTCATATATGACCTTTATTATGTTGAGTTAGGTTCCCTCTATGCCCACTTTCTGGAGAGTTTTTATCATAAATGGGTGTTGAATTTTTTCAAAAGGTTTTTCTGCATCTATTGAGATGATCATATTGTTTTTATTCTCCAATTTGTTAATATGGTGTATCACATTGATTGATTTGTGGATATTGCAGAATCCTTGCATCCCTGGGATAAATTCCACTTGGTCATGGTGTATGATCCTTTTAATATGTTGTTGGATTCTGTTTGCTAGTATTTTGTTAAGGATTTTTGCATCTATATTCATCAGTGATATTTGTCTATAATTTTCATTTTTTGTAGTATCTTTGTCTGCTTTTGGTTCAGGGTGATGGTGGCCTCATAGAATGGGTTTGGGAGTGTTCCTTCCTCTGCAAATTTTAGGAATAGTTTGAGAAGGATTAGTGTTAGTTCTTCTCTAAATGTTTGATAGAATTTACCTGTGAAGCTATCTGGTTCTGGGCTTTTGTTTCTTGAAGATTTTTAATCACACTATCAATTTCATTACTTGTTAATGGTCTGTTCATATTTTCTACTTCTTCTTGGTTCAGTCTTGGAAGGTTATACCTTTCTAAGAATTTGTCCATTTCTTCCAGGTTGTCCATTTTATTGGCATGGAGTTTCTTGTAGTAGTCTCATTATGTTTTGAATTTCTGTGGTGTCTGTTGTAACTTTGCATTTTTTATTTTATTGATTTGAGTCCTCTCCCTCTTTTTCTTGAAGAGTCTGACTAATGGTTTATCAATTTTGTTTATCTTCTCAAAGAACAAGCTTTTAGTTTTATTGATCATTGCTACTGTTTTCTTTGTTTCTATTTCATTTATTTCTGCTCTGATCTTTATGTTTCTTTCCTTCTGCTAACATTGCGTTTTGTTAGTTCTTCTTTCTCTAGTTCCTTTAGGTGTAAGTTTAGATTTTTTATTTGAGATTTTTCTTGTTTCTTGAGGTAGTCTTGTATAGCTATAAAATTCCCTCTTAAAAGTGCTTTTACTGCATCCCATAGGCTTTGGATCATCATGTTTTCATTGTCATTTGTCTCTAGGTATTTTTTTATTTCCTCTTTGATTTTCAGTGATCTCTTGTTTATTTAGTAATGTATTTTTTAGCCTCCATGTGTTTAGGTTTTTTTATGTTTTTTCCCTGTAATTCATTTCTAATCTCATAGCATTGTGGTCAGAAAAGATGTTTGATATGATTTCAATTTTCTTAAATTGACTGTGGCCTAATTTGTGACCCAAGATGTGATCTATCCTGGAGAACGTTCCATGCACACTTGAGAAGAAAGTGTAATCTGTTTTTGGATGCAATGTCCTATAAATATCAATTAAAGCTATCTTGTCTACTGTGTCATTTAAAGCTTCTGTTACCTTATTTATTCTCATTTTGGATGATCTGTCCATTGGTATAAGTGAGGTGTTAAGGTCCCCCACTATTACTGTGTTACTGTCGATTTCATCTTTTATAGCTGTTAGCAGTTGCCTTATGTATTGTGGTGCTTCTATGTTGGGAGCATATATATTTATAATTTTTATATCTTCTTCTTGGATTGATCCCTTGATCATTATGTAGTGTCCTTCCTTGTCTCTTGTAACATTCTTTATTTTAAAGTCTATTTTATCTGATATGAGTATTGCTACTCCAGCTTTCTTTTGATTTCCATTTGCATGGAATATCTTTTTCCATCCCCTCACTTTCAGTCTGTATGTGTCCCTAGGTCTGAAGTGGGTCTCTTGTAGATAGAATATATATGCATCTTGTTTTTGTGTCCACTCAGCAAGACTGTATCTTTTGGTTGAAGCATTTATTGCATTCACGTTTAAGGTAATTATTGGTATATATATTCCTATGACCATTTTCTTAACTCTTTTGGGTTTGTTTTTGTGGGTCCTTTTCTTCTCTTGCGTTTCCCACTTAGAGAAGTTCCTTTAGCATTTGTTGTAGAGCTTGTTTTGTGGTACTGCATTCTCTTAGCTTTTCCTTGTCTGTAGCTTTTGATTTCTCCAACAAATCTGAATGAGATCCTTGCCAGGTAGAGTAATCTTGGTTGTAGGTTCTTCCCTTTCATCACTTTAAGTATATCATACCACTCCCTTCTGGCTTGTATAGTTTCTGCTGAGAAATCAGCTGTTAACCTTATGGGAGTTCCCTTGTATGTTATTGGTCATTTTTCCCTTTCTGCTTTCAGTAATTGTCCTTTGTCTTTAATTTTTGCCAATTTGATTACTATGTGTCTTGGCATGTTTCTCCTCCTCCTTGGGTTTATCCTGTATGGGACTTGCTGTGTTTCCTGGGCTTGGGTAGCTCTTTCCTTTCCCATGTTAGGGAAGTTTTCAACTATAAACTTCTGAAATATTTTCTCTGGTCCTTTCTCTCTCTCTTCCTTCTGGGACCCCTATAATTTGTATGTTATTGCATTTAATGTTGTCCCAGAGGTCTTTAAGGCTGTCTTCATTTCTTTTCATTCTTTTTTCTTTATTCTGTTCCATAGCAGTGAATTCCACCAATCTGTCTTCCTGGTCACTTATCCCTTCTTCTGCCTCAGTTATTCTGCTATTGATTCATTCTAGTGTAGTTTTCATTTCAGTTTTTGCATTGTTCATCTCTCTTTGTTTGTTCTTTAATTCTTCTAGGTCTTTGTTAAACATTTCTTGCCATCTTTTCAATCTTTGCCTCCATTCTTTTTCCGAGGTCTTGGATCATCTTCACTATCATTATTCTGAATCCTTTTTCTGGAAGGTTGCCTATCTCCACTTCATTTAGTTGTTTTTCTGGGATTTTATCTTGTTCCTTCATCTGGTATATAGCCCTCTGCTTTTTCATCTTGTCTATCTTTCTGTGAATGTGGTCTTTTTTCCACACCCTGCAGGATTGTAGTTCTTCTTGTTTCTGCTGTCTTCCCTCTGGTGGATGAGGCTATCTAAGAGGCTTGTGTAAGTTTCCTGATGGGAGGGACTGGTGGTGGGTAGAGCTGACTGTTGCTCTGGTGGGCAGAGCTCAGTAAAACTTTAATCTGCTTGACTGTTGATGGGTGGGCCTGGGTTCCCTCCCTGTTCATTGTTTGGCCTGGCACAACCCAACACTGGAGCCTGCCTGGGCTCTTTGGAGGGGCTAATGACAGACTCTGGGAGGGCTCATGCCAAGGAGTACTTTCCAGAACTTCTGCTGTCAGTGTCCTTGTCCCCACAGTGAGCCACAGCCACCACCACCCTCCAGGAGACCCTCCAGCACCAGCAGGTAGGTCTGGTTCCATCTCCCCTGGGGTCACTGCTCCTTCCCCTGGGTCCCAATGTACACACTACTTTGTGTGTGCTCTCCAAGAGTGGAGTCTCTGTTTCCCCCAGTCCTGTCAATGTCCTGCCATCAAATCCCATTAGCCTTCAAAGTCTGATTGTCTAAGAATTCCTCCTCCCGTTGATGGAAGCCTGATGTGGGTCTCAGAACCTTCATTACAGTGGGTGGATTTCTGTGGTGTAAGTGTTCTCTAGTCTGTGAGTCACCAACCCAGCAGTTATTGGATTTGATTTTACTGTGATTGTGCTCCTCCTACTGTCTCATTGTCTTTGAATGTGGGGTATATTTTTTGGTGAGTTCCAGTGTCTTCCTGTCGATGATTGTCCAGCAGCTAGTTGTGATTCTTATGTTCTCACAAGAGGGAGTGAGAGCACAACCTTCTACTCTGCCATCTTGGTTCCTCTCTCTAACTCAACATTCTTTTCTGGGAGAGATGATGGTGGGATTATTATTGATCCTCTGCAGAGCAGGATACAGTTTACCAGAGAGAAAGTTGGATGATACCATTTTATCTAAGGAAATTAATCCCTATATGTGATGGTAGAAGATCAGATAAAACTACAGGTAGAAAGTCACACAGATTTAATTAAGGAGAGGCACAGATATCACTGTCAGTTCCTTGGGAATAGCTCCACCCAAGCCCAAGTTCATGGATTCTTCACGTGAGCACTTTTTCCATCTTACTAGAACAGAGAAATCAATAAATCATGAACATTTTTGAAATCAAGATGCTGTTTATTCCCCATAAGTTATCTGTAGTGCACTGTGGGAAAATGAATAACACATAAGTATCTCCTGCTTAAAATTCCTTCCTTTAACATTTGAAATTATTTGCCATTTGAGATGTAAGTCCCTTAACATATCTGAACAGAGATTTTTTCCTTACAAAGCAGTGAGGTCTAATGAGATTTTACCACAGGTGGAAGTGTAGCACAAGAGAGCAGACTGTCAATAAATTTTACCATATGGACACTGTCATTGTTTGCCCTTAATAATGAAGGAGCAATACCAGGTCCATTCAGAGAAGTGAGTTGTCTGACCTTCAGACAGAAGATTTAATGCATAGTAGAAAATAGATAATAGAGTCTGGGCATAGTGTGTGATAGAGTAAAAGTTCTTATAAAACAATTTTAATTAGTTCTTCAAATGTTTGACTCATTCCAATTACATAAACAAAATTCACTCTAGTCCTGAGGAGAAAAAGTTCACTAATTTTGGCAGACAACACAATATACTCTGCTTATATGGAGACTGATAGTGTTGATGACTTGCCACCCTGGAGCCCAACTGGCAAACAGTTAATCAGGGATAACATGAACTCTGCAGAAAGGATTTTGAAGTCTTTCTTGCCATATCTCTTTATGAAACAGAGAAAGATGAGGAAGGAGAAAGAAACTGTCACTAAATTCTGATGCAGGAAACATATATACAAGGTTTAATCCAACCTATGATGGCTTCTCAGACTATAGCTCCTTTGAACATGTTATTTATCTCCCAAAGCATGAAGGACCAAAAGAGTCAGAGATGCCATCATCTAGAACAGAACGTTATTGGGAAGCATAACATTGTCATCCCAAGGAGAAATTTGTTGGAAAAAAATTAGAACAAGGAAATAATATATCTATCCTCTGTTCAAATCTACCTATACAACTACTGCTCTACAAAGCTAGGAAAAGTAATCATTCATATAGCTAAGGACCTTGCATCTTTGTGCATTTATGGTTCTGGGAACAATTTAAAAGACTGGCAATGAAGGTTTTTCAATGACATTTATATAGGTATTAAAATATTTATTGTCACCAGCTATGTCTGACCAATTTGTATGACACGTTCACCAGAAATATGCTTCCCTGAGGGGCTGAGAAGCCTCACTGGAGAGACTTTCTCTGAAGAGAAGAATCAAACAGAAAAGCTTGACCCATTAATGCAACCCTAGTAACTAGCAGGTGAATGTGCCTATTGGATTTGAACTGAGGCTTATAGTATAACTTAATAGGTAAGTTATACTTACCTATAACTTACCTATTAAGTTATACTTAAGGTATACTTAATAGGGGAGAGGAGTGTGAGAAAACATTGAAAAAGCTGTTTTTAGTAAGACCTAGATCAGATAGTAGAGAAAGAGGTGGTCCTCCAACAGTAAAACTCTAACATGAAACATCACAGGAAAAGAGATAATGAAATTTTCTTGTTCTTGACCACAGACTATCAACCAGATTTGGCCCATTGGAGGCTCCAGTACATTCTCTCTCCGAGCCTCATTTCCATCTGTAAGTTAGTAATGATAATATCAGTATATTATACTATAAAGTGTAGTATATAATATTAAGAGTTCAAAGAGTATTAGAGATTACCTATTCAATAAATGAAGAAGAAGAAAGGAAAGTAGGAAGGGAGAGACAGATGAAAGGACAGAGTAAGGGAGCAAGAGAGTTAATAACTAGAATGACTAGAATTAATAATTTTCTAAGATCACAAATATTACTTGTAATAAATTCATCAGTAGATTTCAGTTTTATTTACTCCCAGTTCAGTATTTTTCAAATATGTTAGCTAGCTTATGCTACATCTACAATGAACTTCAAAATAATCTGTTCTGGGCAGTGATATATTGTATATATGCTAAGTAGTTTAAGCCTCAGTTTTAGGAGCCATTGTCCTCATTTATAATGCACACTGCAGGGATTTTTCATTATGAGAAAAAGTCTATATTCTAGAAGCAGCTACTACAAGGTATCTTGATCAGCACCTCCTATTATACAAGTCAGACTGGTGAGTGGGAGAAATATTTTTATTGGTGAATTTAGCTATTCATCTACTATTGGTCGACTCCCTGGATGCAGAAGCTGGGATACGGGATGGCCAACTGTACAATATCATTTTACAAAAGGAACTTGAGTATCAGAGGATTTTGGTATCTGTGGGGGTCCTGGAACCAATACCCTGTGGGACAACTATACAACTTTTAGTGGGGATTATTAAGCATTTTAGATGACTACGAGGAGAGGGATTTGGAAGAAGGGATTGAGTTTTGTTTCTACTTATTTCAAAATTTGAAGGCCACATATACTATTGCATGTATGAAGAGCCCACACTGAAAAAGTTATCTTTTTTCAGGAAATAAACAAGTTGAAGTTGGGAAATCTAGGGAATTGACTCAAAAAAGGAGATGTAATTAAATGAGGATATGGATTTGAGGAGATAACAGTAATGCTTTTTTGAAGCACTTTTGAGAAGCTTATTTTTGGAGAGGAATATCAACACCAGGGAAAGTGGTATTAAATAAATAATGCTGCCAAAAGAACATCAGGAGCTTAGATGCTCTATGAGCACAGATTCATGGAGCTGAATTAATGAGGACATTTTGTATGAAACCATTTGACAACCTGGATGCTATTTGTCATTGAAATGTAACCTAATATACATTTTATATGCTATAAAACGTTCACCTTCAGATTTAGTATATTACAATATGAATAGATATGTGCGTGTGGATATGTGTATTTTTCTCAGTCTAATTCTCTGTGGGGATGCATGCTTTCAGAAGGATGCACCCTTAGATGTTGAACAGGGAGGGCAGCACAATTAGAGGGCTTTTGCAAGTGACCCCTGGTAATCTGCTAAAGAATTCCTACTAATGTGGAAGGCTGCAGGGCTCCTTATGTGGAATATATACACCTTAACCCAGTCACTGCCCTCTACCTGTCCATCTATACACTGCTGCCAGATTCATCTTCCTTAATCTCCAGATTTATCATATTCCTCTCCAATTTATAACCTTTCAACAGTTACCTATTTCTCACAGATGAAATCCAAATACCTTCACCTGGCAGTTTAGACATTGCTAGGTATAGCCTACAGAAACCTTTCTCTCGAAGTAAACTTGGGGTTTTGATATTTGCTGCACGTGCCTTAAACTTTCTTGATTGCACTTGTCTTAAGCCTTTTCAGTCTGCTTGCTTTGCAAAATCTCATTCTGAAAAGAATCAAAGATCTTGTGCTTCTTGGGGGTGAAAAGATAGGTGTGCTCCCAGTTACTTTATGCAGTTCTAGGGGAAAGGAAAGAAGGGATTATAAAAATATTCCTTTTCATGAGAAAAGACATCTTTCCCACAAACTCTATTGAGCCATTCATAAGCAATTTACATAATCAGCAGGAATTCCACGTGTTTCTGTGCTCAATTACATTAGATAAAATTTGCTCAGTATGAATTCAGTTGGCTTCTCCACTTCTTATTACAGTTAAGGAAAAATTTCTTTACCTTACATGGAAAGAGGATGTTCTAGGATCAAAACTTGTATCAATGTGCCAAGGAAGGGACACTGTAAATTGCTCCTTCTAAAATTATGGATTATTAAGGCTTAAGTCTTGCCATCAGAGTGAGAAACATCTAAAGAAAGAATTGAGAGAGAGAGAAATGTCCAAGGAATGGAGGGGATTAGATTTGTGCAGGTCCGAATGAAAAACAGCCTGGCTCAATGCATCTTGGGCTGTGCCAGCCGTCTCATCTGTGGCCAGACTGAGTTAAGGTAGGATAAGATATCTGTACTATGAAGTATGTTCCTGTCAATGTGTTTTTTCCCCCCTTTATTGTTCTAGTTAAAGATGAATGACAATCTCAGACTAAGAATGCAACATTTTTTCTCCCTGAGACATATTTAACTAGTGAACAGTACATTTATGGAGCTTTACATTGTGGGAGCAGGATGAGGGGCAGCTTAGAGCCCCAAAATGAGTTTGGGAAGCAGAAGTAGAGAGAAATGATAGCTAGCAAACAGATATCCCTATCCTTTACTTTCCAAACAAAGGGATTCTGATGGTCTGAACAGCACACCTAGCCAGAGGTGTGCTGAAGAACACACCCTGAATTATTTCTCTCTGTCTTCATTTACTACTTAAAATGTATTTCCTAAAATATTAGGTTGATTTCATGTCCCTCTTCCTCTACTCATCCCCCTCCATATGAGGCTTCTTAAACATCAAGCACTCAATATTATTCAGATTGTGATGGTGGTGGTAGCAGAGAGGAGACTGTATTTGGAGGAGGAATACATGTCCACTCTCATTGCAAACTATTTTTCAGGCCCTTTTGTGTGTCATTCTTGGTGGTAAGATTTGGGAGGGCTCAAATTGGTGACAGAAGTATTACTTTTGCTTTTGAAAGATAAGAGGGGTGAGGCCTGAGAGAAAACAAATAGGTAGCAGTTCATGGAGACCTTCTAGGTTGTTTCTATGTGTTCAGTTAATTTTATCAGACTAGGAAAGAGGACAAGGACTTAAAGCAAAGACTGGTACAAGAATGAGTCTTCCTTTAATTACTGAAATCTCTTATAAGGATGAAAACTTATCCTTCCTATGTATTCCCATCAACAAAAAAGGTGGGGGAAAGAGTTGCTAATTTTGTGCATCAGAAGATTCCAGAACAGGCTGTCATGAACCAACATGACAGAGTAGAAAGATGTGCTCTTACTCCCTGTTGTGAGAACACCAGAATCGCAACTAGCTGTTGGACAATCATCAACACGAAGACACTGGAATTCACCAAAAAATATACTCCACATCCAAAGACAAAGGAGAAGCCACAGTAAGATGGTAGGAGGGGTGCAATCACAGTAAAATCAAATCCCATAATGGCAGGGTGGGTGACTCACAGACTGGAGAACGTTTATATCATAGAATTCCACTGACTGGAGTGAAGATTCTAAGGCCCAGGTCAGGCTTCCCAACCTAGGGTCCAGCAATGGGAGGAGGTATTTCTAGAGAATCAGACTTTGAAAGCTAGTGGGATTTGATGGCAGGACATTGAAAGGACTGGAGAAAACAGAGACTCCACTCTTGGAGAGAACACTCAAAGTAGTGTGCACATGGAGACGCAGGGAAAGGAGCAGTGACCCCAGGGGAGATGGAACCAGACCTACCTGCTGGTGCTGGAGGGTCTCCTGCAGAGGTGGGGGGTGGTTGTGGTTCACTGTGGTGATGGAGATGCTGGCAGCGGAGGTTCTGGGGGGTGCTCCTTGGTTTGAGCCTTCACAGAGTCTGTCATTTGCCCCACCAATGAGCCCAGGTGGGCTCCAGTGTTGGGTTGCCTCAGGCCAAACAACCACAGGGAGGGAACCCAGCCCCACCTATGAACATTCAAGAGGATTAAAGTTTTACTGTGCTCTGCCCAACAGAGCCACAGTCAGCTCTAACCACCTTTAGTCCCTCCCATAAGAAAATTTACACAAGCCTCTTAGATAGCCTCATCCACCAGAGGGTAGACAGCAGAAGCAAGAAGAACAGCAATCCTGCAGGCTGTGAAACAAAAACCACATTCACAGAAAGATAGACAAGATGAAAAGGCAGGACTATGTAACAGATAAAGGAATAAGATAAAACCCCAGAAAAAAACCTAAATGAAATGGAGATAGGTAAACTTCCAGAAAAAGAATTCAGAATAATGGTAGTGGAGATGATCCAGGACCTTGGAAAAAGAATGGAGGCAAAGATCGAGAAGATGCAAGAAATGTTTAACAAGACCTCAAAGAATTAAAGAACAAACGAACAGAGATGAACAATACAATAAATGAAATGAAAACTACAGTAGAAGTAATCAATAGCAGAATAACTGAAGCAGAAGAACAGATAAGTGACCTAGAAGACAGAATGGTGGAATTCACTGCTGGAGAACAGAATGAAAAAAATAAAAATAAAAAAAATAAAAGAATAAAAAGAAAAGAATACAGCCTAAGAGACCTCTGGAACAACATTAAACCCAAAAACATTTGCATTATAGTGGTCCCAGAAGGAGAAGAGAGAGAGAAACGACCTGAGAAAATATTTGAAGAGATTATAGTCAAAAATTTCCCTAACATGGGAAAGGAAAGAGCTACCCAAGCCCAGGAAGAGCAGCGAGTCCCATACAGAATAAACCCAAGGAGAAATACACCAAGACACATAGTAATCAAATTAACAAAAATTAAAGACAAAGAAAAATTATTGAAAGCAAAAAAGGAAAAATGAAAAATAACCTACAAGGGAACTCTCATAAGGTTAACAGCTGATTTCTAAGCAGAAACTCTATAAGATAGAAGGGAAAGGCATGATATACTTAAAGTGATGAAAGGGAACCTAAAACCAAGATTACTCTACCTGGCAAGGATCTCATTCAGATTCGATGGAGAAATCAAAAGCTTTACAGACAAGCAAAACTAAGAGATTTCAGCACCACCAAACCAGACCTACAACAAACGCTAGAGGAATTTCTCTAAGTGGGAAACACAAAAGAAGAAAAGGACCTACAAAAAGAAACCCAAAGCAATTAAGAAAATGGCCATAGTAACATACATATTGATAATTACCTTAAACATGAATGCATTAAATGCTCCAACCAAAAGACACAGGCCTGCTGAATGGACACAAAATCAAGATGCATATATATGCTATCTGCAAGAGACCCACTTCAGACCTAGAGACACATACAGACTGAAAGTGAGGGGATGGAAAAAGATATTCCATGCAAATGGAAATCAAAAGAAAGCTGGAGTAGCAATACTCATATCAGATAACATAGACTTTAAAATAAAAAATATTACAAAAGACAAGGAAGGACACTACATAATGATCAAGGGATCAATCCAAGAAGAAGATATAAAAATTATAAATATATATGCTCCCAACATAGAAGCACCACAATACATAAGGCAACTGTTAACAGCTATAAAAGAGGAAATCAACAGTAACAGAGGAATAGTGGGAGATTTTAACACCTCACTTACACCAATGGACAGATCATCCAAAATGAAACTGAATAAGGAAACAGAAGCTTTAAATGACACAATAGACCAGAAAGATTTAATTGATATTTATAGGACATTCCATCCAAAAACAACGGATTACACTTTCTTCTCAATGGTGCACAGAACATTCGCCAGGATAGATCACATCTTGGGTCACAAATCAAGCCTCAGTAAATATAATAAAATTGGAATCATATCAACCATCTTTTCTGACCACAATGCTATGAGATTAGAAATGAATTACAGGGAAAAAAACATAAAAAAAATAAACATATGGAGGCTAAAAAATACGTTACTAAATAACAAAGAGATCACTGAAGAAGTAAAAGGAGAAATCAAAAAATACCTAGAGAAAAATGATAATGAAAACACGATGATCAAAAACCTATGGGATACAGCGAAAGCAGTTCTAAGAGGGAAGTTTATAGCTATACAAGCCTACCTCTAGAAACAAGAAAATTCTCAAATAGTATAAACTTACACCTAAAGGAACTAGAGAAAGAAGAACAAGCAAAATGTAAAGTTAGTAGAAGGAAAGAAGTCATAAAGATCAGAGCAGAAATAAATGTAATAGAAAAAAAGGAAACAATAGCAAAGACTAAGAAAATTAAAAGCTGGTTCTTTGAGAAGATAAACATTAGCCAGACTCATCAAGGAAAAGAGAGAGAGGACTCAAATCAATAAAATTAGAAATGAATAAGGAGAAGTTACAACAGACACTGCAGAAAAACAAAGCATCCTAAGAGACTACTACGAGCAACTCTATGCCAATAAAATGGACAACCTGGAAGAAATGGACAAATTCTTAGAAAGGTATAACCTTCCAAGACTGAACCAGGAAGGAATAGAAAATATGAGCAGACCAATCACAAGCATTGAAATTGAAACTGTGATTAAAAACCTTCCAACAAACAAAAGTTCAGGACCAGATGGCTTTACAGGTGAATTCTATCAAACATTTAGAGAAGAGCTAACACCCATCCTTCTCAACCTCTTCCAAAAAACTGTGGAGGAAGATAAACTCACAAAGTCATTTATGAGGCCACATTTACCCTGAACCCAAAACCAGACAAAAAAAGAAAATTACAGAACAATATCACTGATGAATATAAATGCCAAAATTCTCAACAAAATACTAATAAACAGAATCCAAAAACATATTAAAAGGATCATGCACCTTGAACAAGTGGGATTTATCCCTGAGATGCAAGGATTCTGCAATATATGCAAATAAATCAATATGATACACCATATTAATAAACTGAAGAATTAAAAAAAAAGATCATCTCAATAGATGCCGAAAAAGCTATTGACAAAATTCAACTCCCATTTATGATAAAAACTCTCCAGAAAGTGGGCATAGAGAGAACCTACCTCAACATAATAAAGGCCATATATGACAAACCCACAGCAAACATCATTCTCAATGGTGAAAAACTGAAAGCATTTCCTCTAAGATCAGGCAGAAGACAGGATTTCTACTCTCACCACTATTACTCAACATAGATTTGGAAGTCCTAGCCATGGTAATCAGAGAAGAAAAATAAATAATAGGAATACAAATTGGAAAAGAAGAAATAAAACTGTCACTGTTTGCAGACAACATGATACTATACACAGAGAATCATAAAGATGCCACCAAAAAACTACTAGAGCTAATCAATGAATTTGGTAAAGTTGCAGGTTAAAAATTAATACACAGAAATCTCTTGCATTCCTATACACTAATGATGAAAAATCTGAAAGAGAAATTAAAGAAACACTCCCATTTACCATTTCAACAAAAAGAATAAAATACCCATGAATAAACCTACATAGGGAGACAAAAGACCTGTATGCAGAAAAGTATAAGACACTGGTGAAAGAAGGTAAAGATGATACGAGCAGATGGAGAGATATACCATGTTCTTGGATTGTTAGAATCAATATTGTGAAAATGACTATACTACGCAAAGGAATCTACAGATTAAATGCAATCTCTATCAAATTACCAATGGCAATTTTTATGGAACTAGAACAAAATATCTTAAAATTTGTATAGAGACAGAAAAGACCCCAAATAACCAAAGCAGTCTTGAGGGAAAAAAAATGGAGCTGGAGGAATCAGGCTCCCTGACTTCAGACTATACTATAAAGCTACAGTAATCAAGACAATATGGTAGTGGCACAAAAGCAGAAACTAAGATCAATGGGACAAGATAGAAAGCTCAGAGATAAATCTATGCAGCTATGGTAAACTAATCTATGACAAAGGAGGCAAGGATATACAGTGGAGAAAAGACAGCCTCTTCAATAAGTGGTGCTGGGAAAACTGGACAGAGACATGTAAAAGAATGAAATTAGAACAATCCCTAACACCATACACAAAAATGAACTCAAAATGGATTAGAGACCTAAATGTAACACCAGACACTATAAAACTCTTAGAGAAAAACATAGGAAGAACACTCTTTGACATAAATCACAGCAAGATCTTTTTTGATCCGTCTCCTAGAGTAATGGAAATTAACACAAAAATAAACAAATGGGACCTAATGAAACTTAAAAGCTTTTGCACAGCAAAGGAAACCATAAAAAAGGCGAAAAGACAACCCTCAGAATGGGAGAAAATATTTGCAAATGAGTCAATGGACAAAGGATTAATCTCCAAAATATATAAACAGCTCATACAGATCAATTTTAAAGAAGCAAACAACCCAATCCAAAAATGAGCAGGAGACATAAATAGACATTTCTCCAAAGAAGATATACAGATGGCCAATAAGCACACAAAAAGCTGCTCAACATCAGTAGTTATTAGAGAAATGCAAATCAAAACTACAATGAGGTATCACCTCACACCAGTCAGAACGAGCATCATCAGAAAATCTACAAACAGCAAATGCTAGAGTGGGTGTGCAGACAAGGGAACCCTCTTGCACTGTTGGTGGGAATGTAAATGGATACAGCCACTATATAGAACAGAATGGAGTTTCATTAAAAAACTAAAAATAGAATTACTATATGATCCAGCAATCCCACTACTGGATATATACCCAGAGAAAACCATAATTCAAAAAGACACATGCACCCCAATGTTTATTGCAGCACTACATACAATAGCCAGGTCATGGAAGCAACCTAAATGCCCATCGACAGACGAATGGATAAAGAAGTTGTGGTACATACATACAATCAAATATTACTCAGCCATTAAAGGAATGAACTTGGGTCATTTGTTGAAACGTGGATGGATCTAGCGACTGTCATACAGAGTGAAGTAAGTCAGAAAGAGAAAAACAAATAGCGTATATTAACGCATGTATGTGGAGCCTAGAAAAATGATACAGATGAACTGGTTTGCAGGACAGAAATTGAGACACAGGTGTAGAGAACAAACATATTGACACCAAGGGGGGAAAGCTGTGGGTGGGTGGCGATGGTGGTGTGATGAATTGGGCGATTTGGATTGACATGTATACACTGATGTGTATAAAATTGATGACTAATAAGAACATGTTGTATAAACAAGATAAATAAAATAAAATTCAAAAATTAAAAAAAAAAAGGAACCAGGGGCAGGACAGAAATAAAGACACAGACGTAGAGAATGGACTTGAGGACACGGGGAGGGAAAAGGGTAAGCTGGGATGAAGTGAGAGAGTGGTTTGGACATATATACACCACCAAATGTAAAATAGATAGCTAGAGGGAAGCAGCTGCATAGCATAGGGAGATCAGCTCAGTGCTTTGTGTCCACCTAGAAGCGTGGGATAGGGAGGGTGGGAGGGAGAGGCAAGAGGGAGAAGATATGGGCATATATGTATATGTATAGCTGATTCACTTTTTTATAAAGGAGAAACTAACACACCATTGTAAAGCAATTATACTCCAATAATGATGTTAAACAAATAAAATTACTTGTTGAAATATAAAAAAAAAAGAAGATTCCAGAACAAAGAGTGGATTATGTTTTATAGTGGATAAAGTTACTCTTCCTTCTTGTTTCTAGTCTATTACACTTACTCCAGAGAGAGGATAGTTTGTTTGTTCACTCTCTCTCTCTGTCTTCGTCTTTTTCTCTCCATCAGAACAGGGGAGACAGAGGAGAATATATAATACACAATGACAAATAATGTGGTGTAATATTTTATAACAGTGATTCCAAGACTTTGGAATTTCATGGGTTGGTAACATTTCCAGGGACTTACATAAGCATGCTGATACTATTTTGGCAAGTAAAATATATAGTTATGTATAAATAAATGTAAGTAAACATATAATCTATCATCATCATAATTTGATAACATAAAGGACATTTTGACATAAAAAACATAAACATAATTAAATAATCTCAGAGTTTTAAAAAATAATAAATTTGTGTTTAAAAGAAATCTTATTTTTCAAATTTCTTCTGGTCAGGTGAAGACTTCATTAATTGTGAATTAGAAAGTCTGAAAGGGGAAACTTACTATTCAATGATGTTGAGCTACTAGTTTAAATCAAATTCTACATTATAAAGTTTTTATTTTTTAATCTTTTAATATGGTTAACTGTATTAATTGATATTTAAATATTCAATGAAACTTGCATTCCTTGGATAAACCTTAGTTGGTCAAACTGTACTTTTAAAATATATTGTATTCAAATTTCTAAAACTGTCTTTATAATTTTCCTAGTGATTTCATAGATGTTGATCTGCAGTTTTCCTTTATAATAATGGTTTTGTCCAGTTTTGGCATCAACATTTAGTTTGCTGAATGGTAGTCACTAAAGAGATATGTCTACATCCTAATACTATAAAACCTGTGAATTCACAAATTCACAAAATTCACAAAACCTGTGAATATTATATGGTAAAATTAAATCACCTTATGTGACCAAAAAGAGAAATAAGATTACATTAAGGATCTTGAGAGGCAGGGTTTATCCTAGATTATCTGGCTGGCTCTCAATCCATAAAACAGAGGTAAAGGGATATTTGAGACAGAGAGTAGAGGAAAGACACAGGCACATAGGCAAAGAAAAGGGAAGTCAATATATCCACAGAGGCAACGATTGAAATGATGTGGCCACAAGCCAAGAAACTCCTCAAGACACAAGAAGCTGGAAGAAGCAAAAAAAGATTCTCCCATAGAGGCTTCAGAGGGTGTGCGGTCCTGCTGACACCTAGATTTCAGACTTCTAGACTCCAGAACTAGAAAAAAATAAATTTCTGTTATTTTAAGTCACCCAGTCTGTATTAATTTGTTGTAGTAACCTTAAGAAACTAACATACAAGGTAATAATGGCCTCACAGAATGAGTTTCTACAACAGTTTGTATGGAACTAGTATTATTTAATTTTCAGATGTTGTGAGAAAGTATCAGTAAAGCCATCTGGGCTTTTCATTGTGGTAGGCTTTTGTTGTTTGTTTTTCCTACAAATTTATTTTCTGTAATGGATGTAGGGGATAATCAAGTTATCTATTTCTTCATAAATAAACTTTAATAGTTTTTCAAGGAATTTATTTCATTTATATTTTCAAACTTATTGGCATAGCGTTGTTCTGATGTCATTTATTATTTCTGATATTAGTTTTAATATTTTTGTTTGATTTTTTCTTCGTTTTTGGTTGTTTCAGGTGTGTAATGGCTTGGATTGTGTTCCCCTCCACATGCTCCCTCTAAAAAAAACACATCATATTTGAAGTCCTAACCCTTAATACTTCAGAATGTGACATTATTATGGAAATATAGTAATGCAGACAAACATGTGCAGAGGAAAAATTTTGATCTCATATAATACCCAGAACCAAAGTTTCTCCCATCTGCATGGAACCAAAGGACCAGGACAGGACCACAACCTGAATGCCAGAACCCTTTCGGAAATGAATGGTCCATTGTCCAAGAAGATCTGGTGCTGAAACCCCTTTACCACATCTTGCATTTCCAGGTTCCAAAGCCCTTCAATTGAAACCTGCCCCACCAGTGCTTCTGCATATCAGCCCGCCCAACCCTAACCCATGAAAGTTTGATCTGACCCCAGATGGGAGAAACATATTAAAAGTCTTGCCTCCTGTCTCCTTTCCCAGTAGATCTCTCAATAAAGATTTTTCTTTTCTAAAAAGCCAGTGTCATAGTATTGTCTTCTGTGTGAGTTGGGCAGCGAGCCATTTCTTGGTAACAGTTTACAGGTTACCCTATGAAGAAGGTACCTTGAGCTTGATTTATCCATAGTTTGGAGATATAGTCAGCTCAACATGGAATGATTCCATAGAGCAAGCACAGTGGGAATGTGAAGTCAGCTTTGTTTTATGCTGAAACACTTTGTTCTATACACATCCTTGCACCTAAATAACTTTACACACCTTTAGAAAATTTATTATCTGGACATTATCAGTTTCTCTTGGGAATAAGTTTACTGTGAGTTTTGTGAGAGGAGGAGATATCACAATTGATGGCAAATGACTAGAGAGATTTTAATCTACTCTGTTTCTTACATACCCTTTGGAGATGATTAGAGGGTAAAATGCTGGTGAGCAAATTTTTAATTTTTTCTGCACATCTTCAGGTTGAGTTTTAAAGAAACATAGAAGAAAGAAAAACATGGCTAGCTAGTATATCCTTTGGTTCATAAAGGTATTTCTACATACTACATTTAATCGACTTAAATTATGTAATTTAGATTTAAAATAACAGGGTAAATATGTTATAATTATATGGTATTTGTTGGTAATGGAAGTTTATCCAGCCTGGGATGGCATTAAAGTCATGATTTAGGGTGCAGAGGCCTTTTGTATTAACAAATAGGAGTTCTCAGAACCTTACAGATGACGATTGATATTGCTGTGATTGGTACACAAGAGTTTTTATAAGAATTCCTTTTTTTTATAACACCTTCATTGCACTATAATTGCTTTACAATGTTGTGTTAGTTTCTGCTGTATAACAAAGTGAATCAGCTGTATGTATACATATATCACCATATCCCTTCCGTCTTGCATCTCCCTCACACTCTCTCTATCCCACCCATGTACGTGGTCACAGGGGACCAAGCTGATCTCCCTGCGCCATGTGGCTTCTTCCCACTAGCTGTCTAATTGACATTTGGTAGTGTATATATGTCAATGAAATTCTCTCACTTCGTCCCAGCTTACCCTTCACCCTCCCCATGTCCTCAAGTCCATTCTCTACGTCTGCGTCTTTATTCTTGTCCTGCCCCTATGTTCATCAGAACCATTTTTATTTTTTTTGAATTCCACATATATGTGTTAGCATATGGTATTTGTTTTTCTCTTTCTGACTTATTTCACTCTGTATGACAGACTTTAGGTTCATCTATCTCACTAAAAATAACTCAATTTCATTTATTTTTATGGTTGGGTAATATTTCATTTTATATATGTGCCACATCTTTATCCATTCATCTGTCGATGGGCACTTAGATTGCTTCCATGTCCTGACTATTGTAAATAGTGCTGCAATGAACATTGTGGTACATGACTCTTTTTGAATAATGGTTTTCTCAGGTTATATGACCAGTAGTGGGATTCCTGGGTGATATGGTAGTTCTATTTTTAGGTTTTAAGGATCTTCCATACTGTTCTCCTTAGTGCTTGTATCAATTTACATTCCCAACAACAGTGCAAGAGGGTTCCTCTTTCTCCACACCCTCTCCAGCATTTATTGTTTGTAGATTTTTGATGATGGCCATTCTGATTGGTGTGAGTTGATACCTCATTGTAGTTTTAATTTGCATTACTCTAATGATTAGTGACGTTGAACATCCTTTCATGTGTTTGCTGGCAATCTGTATGTCTTTTTTGGAGAAATGACTATTTAGGTTTATTGCCCATTTTTGGATTGGGTTGTTTGTTTTTTGGATATTGAGCTGCATGAGCTGCTTGCATATTTTGGATATTAATCTTTTGTCAGTTGCTTCATTTGCAAATATTTTCTCCCATTCTGAGAGTTGTCCTTTCATCTTGTTTATGGTTTCCTTTGCTGTGCAATAGCTTTTAAGTTTCATTATGTTCCATTTGTTTATTTTTGTTTTTATTTCCATTTCTCTAGGAGGTGAGTCAAAAGGGTCTTGCTGTGATTTATGTCAAAGAGGGTTTTTCCTATGTTTTCCTCTAAGTGTTTTATAGTGTCCGGCCTTACATTTAGGTCTTTAATCCATTTTAAGTTTATTTTTGTGCATGGTGTTAGGAGGTATTCTAATTTCATTGTTTTACATGTAGCTTTCCAGTTTTCCCAGCAGCACTTATTGAAGAGGTTGTCTATTTTACATTAACAAAGATAAGATGACCATATGTGTGTGGGTTTACCTCTGGGCTTTCTATCCTGTTCCATTGATCCAAATTTCTTTTTTGTGTGTGTCAGTACCATATTATCTTGATTACTGTAGCTTTATAGTATAGTCTGAAATCAAGGAGTCTGATTCCTTCAGCTCCATTTTTCCTTCTCAAGATTGCTTTGGCTACTTGGGGTCTTTTGTGTTTCCATACATATTGTGAAATTTTTGTTCTAGTTCTGTGAAAAATGCCACTGGTAGTTTGATAGGTATTGCATTAAATCTGTAGATTGCTTTGAGTAGTATAGTCATTTTCACAATGTTGATTCTTAGTACATATCTCCATCTGTATCATCTTTAATTTCTTTTATCAGTGTCTTATAGTTTTCTTCATACAAGTCTTTGGTCTCTTTAGGTAGGTTTATTCCTCGGTATTTTATTTTATTTTTGCAATGGTAAATGGGAGTGTTTCCTGAATTTCTCTTTCAGATTTTTCATCATTAGTGTATAGGAATGCAAGAGATTTCTTTTTTTTTTTTTTTTTGTTTGACCCACACGGTGCTTTTATTTTTATTTATTTATTTATTTTTGTTTTTGTTTTTTCATTTTAACATCTTTATTGGAGTATAATTGCTTTACAATGGTGTGTTAGTTTCAGCTTCACAACAAAATGAATCAGTTATATATATACATATGTTCCCATATCTCTTCCTGCTTGCGTCTCCCTCCCTCCCACCCTCTCTATCCCACCCCTCCAGGCGGTCAAAAAGCACCAAGCTGATCTCCCTGTGCTATGCGGCTGCTTCCCACTAGCTATCTACCTTACGTTTGGTAGTGTATATATGTCCATGCCTCTCTCTCGCTTTGTCACAGTTTACCCTTCCCCCTCCCCGTAGCCTCAAGTCCATTCTCTAGTAGGTCTGTGTCTTTATTCCTGTTTCACCCCTAGGTTTTTCATGCCATTTTCTTTTTCTTAAATTCCATATATATGTGTTAGCATATGGTATTTGTCTCTCTCTTTCTGACTTACTTCACTCTGTATGACAGACTCTAGGTCTATCCACCTCATTACAAATAGCTCAATATCATTTCTTTTTATGGCTGAGTAATATTCCATTGTATATATGTGCCACATCTTCTTTATCCATTCATCCGATGATGGACACTTAGGTTTTTTCCATCTCTGGGCTATTGTAAATAGAGCTGCAATGAACATTTTGGTACATGACTCTTTTTGAATTTTGGTTTTCTCAGGGTATATGCCCAGTAGTGGAATTGCAGGGTCATATGGTAGTTCTATTTGTAGTTTTTTAAGGAACCTCTATACTGTGCTCCACAGTGGCTGTATCAATTTACATTCCCACCAACAGTGTAAGAGGGTCCCCTTTTCTCCACACCCTCTCCAGCATTTATTGTTTCTAGATTTTTTGATGATGGCCATTCTGACTGGTATGAGATGATATCTCATTGTAGTTTTGATTTGCATTTCTCTAATGATTAGCGATGTTGAGCATTCTTTCATGTGTTTGTTGGCAGTCTGTATATCTTCTTTGGAGAAATGTCTATTTAGGTCTTCTGCCCATTTTTGGGTTGGGTTGTTTGTTTTTTTGTTATTAAGTTGCATGAGCTCCTTATAAATCTTGGCGATTAATCCTTTGTCAGTTGCTTCATTTGCAAATATTTTCTCCCATTCTGAGGGTTGTCGTTTGGTCTTCTTTATGGTTTCCTTGGCTGCACAAGGGCTTTTAAGTTTCATTAGGTCCCATTTGTTTATTTTTGTTTTTATTTCCATTTCTCTAGGAGGTGGGTCAAAAAGGACCTTGCTGTGATTTATGTCATAGAGTGTTCTGCCTATGTTTTCCTCTAAGAGTTTGATAGTTTCTGGCCTTACATTTAGGTCTTCAATCCATTTTGAGCTTATTTTTCTGTATGGTGTTAGGGAGTGATCTAATCTCATACTTTTACATGTAGCTGTCCAGTTTTCCCAGCACCACTTATTGAAGAGGCTATCCTTTCTCCACTGTACATTCCTGCCTCCTTTATCAAAGATAAGATGACCATATGTGCATGGGTTTATCTCTGGGCTTTCTATCCTGTTCCATTGATCTATCTTTCTGTTTTTGTGCCAGTACCATACTGTCTTGATTACTGTAGCTTTGTAGTATAGTCTGAAGTCAGGGAGCCTGATTACTCCAGCTCTGTATTGTGTTCTCAAGATTGCTTTGGCTATCTGGGGTCTTTTGTGTTTCCATACAAATTGTGATTTTTTTTTTTGTTCTAATTCTGTGAAAAATGTCAGTGGTAGTTTGATAGGGATTGCATTGAATCTGTAGATTACTTTGGGTAGTAGAGTCATTTTCACAATGTTGATTCTTCCAATCCAAGAACATGGTATATCTCTCCATCTATTTGTATCATCTTTAATTTCTTTCATCAGAGTCTTATAATTTTCTGTATACAGGTCTTTTGTCTCCTTAGGTAGGTTTATTCCTAGATATTTTATTCTTTTTGTTGCAATGGTAAATGGGAGTGTTTTCTTGATTTCACTTTCAGATTTTTCATACTTAGTGTATAGGAATGCCAGAGATTTCTGTGCATTAATTTTGTATCCTGCCACTTTACCAAATTCATTGATTAGCTCTAGTAGTTTTCTGGTAGCATCTTTAGGATTCTCTATGTATAGTATCATATCATCTGCAAAGAGTGACAGCTTTACTTCTTCTCTTCCGATTTGGATTCTTTTTATTTCCTTTTCTTCTCTGATTGCTATGGCTAAAACTTGCAGAACTATGTTGAATAAGAGTGGTGAGAGTGAGCAACCTTGTCTTGTTCCTGATCGTAGTGGAAATGCTTTCAGTTTTTCACCATTGAAGACAATGTTGGCTGTGGGTTTGTCATATATGGCCTTTATTATGTTGAGGAAAGTTCCCTCTATGCCTACTTTCTGCAGGGTTTTTATCATAAATGGGTGTTGAATTTTGTCAAAAGCTTTTTCTGCATCTATTGAGATGATCATATGGTTTTTCTCCTTCAGTTTGTTAATATGGTGTATCACGTTGATTGATTTGCATATATTGAAGAATCCTTGCATTCCTGGAATAAACCCCACTTGATCATGGTGTATGATCCGTTTAATGTGCTGTTGGATTCTCTTTGCTAGTATTTTGTTGAGGATTTTTGCATTTATGTTCATCAGTGATATTGACCTGTAGTTTTCTTTCTTTGTGACATCATTGTCTGGTTTTGGTATCAGGGTGATGGTGGCCTCATAGAATGTGTTTGGGAGTGTTCCTCCCTCTGCTATATTTTGGAAGAGTTTGAGAAGGATAGGTGATAGCTCTTCTCTAAATGTTTGATAGAATTCGCCTGTGAAGCCACAAGGTCCTGGGCTTTTGCTTTTTGGAAGATTTTTAATCACAGTTTTAATTTCAGTGCTTGTGATTGGTCTGTTCATATTTTCTATTTCTTCCTGATTCAGTCTTGACAGGTTGTGCCTTTTTAAGAATTTGTCCATTTCTTCCAGGTTGTCCATTTTATTGGCATAGAGTTGCTTGTAGTAATCTCTCATGATCTTTTGTATTTCTGCAGTGTCAGTTGTTACCTCTCCTTTTTCATTTCTAATTCTATTGATTTGAGTCTTCTCCCTTTTTTTCTTGATGAGTCTGGCTAGTGGTTTATCAATTTTGTTTATCCTTTCAAAGAACAAACTTTTAGTTTTATTGATCTTTGCTATTATTTCCTTCATTTCTTTTTCATTTATTTCTGATCTGATTTTTATGATTTCTTTCCTTCTGCTTGCTTTGGGGGTTTTTTGTTCTTCTTTCTCTAATTGCTTTAGGTGCAAGGTTAGGTTGTTTATTCGAGATGTTTCCTGTTTCCTAAGGTAGGATTGTATTGCTATAAACTTCCCTCTTAGAACTGCTTTTGCTGCATCCCATAGACTTTGAGTCGTCGTGTCTCCATTGTCATTTGTTTCTAGGTATTTTTTGATTTCCTCTTTGATTTCTTCAGTGATCACTTCGTTATTAAGTAGTGTATTGTTTAGCCTCCATGTGTTTGTATTTTTTACAGATCTTTTCCTGTAATTGATATCTAGTCTCATAGCATTGTGGTCGGAAAAGATACTTGATATAATTTCAATTTTCTTAAATTTACCAAGGCTTGATTTGTGACCTAAGATATGATCTATCCTGGAGAATGTTCCATGAGCACTTGAGAAAAATGTGTATTCTGTTGTTTTTGGATGGAATGTCCTATGAATATCAATTAAGTCCATCTTGTTTAATGTATCGTTTAAAGCTTGTGTTTCCTTATTTATTTTCAGTTTGGATGACCTGTCCATTGGTGAAAGTGGGGTGTTAAAGTACCCTACTATGAATATGTTACTGTCGATTTCCCCTTGTATGGCTGTTAGTATTTTCCCTATGTATTGAGGTGCTCCTAGGTTGGCTGCATAAATATTTACAATTGTTATATCTTCTTCTTGGATCGATCCCTTGATCATTATGTAGTGTCCTTCTTTGTCTCTTCTAATAGTCTTTATTTTAAAGTCTATTTTTTCTGATATGAGAATTGCTACTCCAGCTTTCTTTTGGTTTCCATTTGCATGAAATACCTTTTTCCATCCCCTTACTTTCAGTCTGTATGTGTCTCTAGGTCTGAAGTGGCTCTCTTGTAGACAGCATATATAAGGGTTTTGTTTTTGTATACATTCAGCCAATCTGTGTCTTTTAGTGGGAGCATTTAGTCCATTTACATTTAAGGTAATTATCGATATGTGTGTTCTCATTCCCATTTTCTTAATAGTTTTGGGTTCATTACTGTAGGTCTTTTCCTTCTTTTGTGTTTCTTACCTAGAGAAGTTCCTTTAGCAGTTGTTGTAGAGCTGGTTTGGTGGTGCTGAACTCTCTCAGCTTTTGCTTGTCTGTAAAGGTTTTAATTTCTCCATCAAATCTGAATGAGATCCTTGCTGGGTAGAGTAATATTGGTTGCAGGTTTTTCTCCTTCAACATTTTCAATATGTCCTGCCCCTCCCTTCTGGCTTGCAGAGTTTCTGCTGAAAGATCAGCTGTTAACCTAATGGGGATTCCCTTGTGTGTTATTTGTTGTTTTTCCCTTACTGCTTTTAATATGCTTTCTTTGTATTTAATTTTTGACAGTTTGATTAATATGTTTCTTGGCATATTTCTCCTTGGTTTTATCCTGTATGGGACTCTCTGTGCTTCCTGTACTTGATTAACTATTTCCTTTCCCATATTAGGGAAGTTTTCAACTATAATCTCTTCAAATATTTTTTCAGTCCCTTTCTTTTTCTCTTCTTCTCCTAGAATCCCTATAATTCGAATGTTGGTGCGTTTAATGTTGTCCCAGAGGTCTCTGAGACTGTCCTCAGTTCTTTCCATTCTTTTTTCTTTATTCTGCACTGCATTAGTTATTGCCACTATTTTATCTTCTAGGTCACTTATCCATTCTTCTGCCTCAGTTATTCTGCTATTGATCCCATCTATAGTATTTTTCATTTCATCTATTGTGTTGTTCATCATTGTTTGCTTCATCTTTAGTTCTTCTACATCCTTGTTAACTGTTTCTTGCATTTTGTCTATTCTATCTCCAAGATTTTGGATCATCTTTACTAACACTATTCTGAATTCTTTTTCAGGTAGACTGCCTATTTCCTCTTCATTTGTTAGCTCTGGTGGGTTTTTATCTTGCTCCTTCATCTGCTGTGTGTTTTTCTGTCTTTTCATTTTGCTTATCTTACTGTTTTTGGGGTCTCCTATTTGCAGGCTGAAGGTTCGTAGTTCCTGTTGTTTTTTGTGTCTGTCCCCAGTGGCTAAGGTTGGTTCATTGGGTTGTGTAGGCTTCCTGGGGGAGGGGACTAGTGCCTGTGTTCTGGTGGATGAGGCTGGATCTTGTCTTTCTGGTGGGCAGGTCCACGTCTTGTGGTGTGTTTTGGGGTGTCTGTAGACTTTTTATGATTTTGGGCAGCCTCTATGCTAATGGGTGGGGTTGTGTTCCTGTCTTGCTAGTTGTTTGGCATAGGCTGTCCAGCACTGTTGCTTGCTGGTCGTTGATTGAAGCTGGGTGCTGGCGTTGAGATAGAGATCTCTGGGAGATTTTCACCATTTGATGCTATGTGAAGCTGGGGGGCCTCTTGTGGACCAGTGTCCTGAATTTGGCTCTCCCACCTCAGAGGCACAGCACTAACTCCTGGCTGCAGCACCAAGAGCCTTTCATCCCCATGGCTCCTTAATTTGGGATGATTCGCTGTCTATTCATGTATTCCACAGATGCAGGGTACATCAGGTTGATTGTGGAGCTTTAATCCACTGCTTCTGAGGCTGCTGGGAGAGATTTCCCTTTCTCTTCTTTGTTCTCACAGCTCCCAGGGGTTCAGCTTTGGATTTGGCCCTGCCTGTGCGTGTAGGTCGCCGGAGGGCATCTGTTCTTTGCTCAGACAGGACGCGGTTAAAGGAGCCGCTTATTCAAAAGCTCTGGCTCACTCAGGCCAGGGGTAGGGAGGGTCACGGAGTGCGGGGCGGACCTGCGGCGGCAGAGGCCGGCATGATGTTGCCAGCCTAGGCGCACCGTGCATTCTCCTGTGGGAGTTGTCCCTGGATCCAGGGACTGTGGCAGTGGTGGGCTGCACAGCCTCCCGCGAAGCGGGGTGTGGATAGTGACCTGTGTTCGCACACAGCCTTCTTGGTGGTGGCAGCAGCAGCCTTAGCGTCTCATGTCTGTCTCTGTGGTCCGCACTTTTAGCCGCAGCTCGCACCCATCTCTGGAGCTCCCTTAAGCAGCGTTCTTAATCCCCTCTCCTCGCGCACCAGGAAACAAAGAGGGAAGAAAAAGTCTCTTGCCTCTTCGGCAGGTCCAGAATTTTCCCCAGACTCCCTCCTGGCTAGCCGCGGTGCACTAACGCCCTGCAGGCTGTGTTCACGCCGCCAACCCCAGTCCTCTCCTGGCGCTCCGGAGCCTCAGCTCCCAGCCCCACCCGCCCCTCCAGGCGAGCAGACAAGCCTCTCGGCTGGTGAGTGCTGGTCGGGCCCTATCCTCTGCGCTGGAATCTCCCCGCTTTGCCCTCCACACCCCCGTTGCTGTGCTCTCCTCCGTGGCTCCGAATCTCCCCCACTCCACCACCCGCAGTCTCCACCCGCGAAGGGGCTTCCTAGTGTGTGGACACTTTTCCTCTTTCACAGCTCCCTCCTGCTGGTGCAGGACCCGTCCCTATCCTTTTGTCTCTGTTTATTTTTTTCTTTTGCCCTAACCAGGTACGTAGGGGGTTCCTTGCCTTTTGGGAGGTCTGAGGTCTTCTGCCAGCATTCAGTAGGTGTTCCATAGGAGTTGTTCCATGCATAGATGTCAGGAATGCAAGAGATTTCTGTGCATTAATTTTGTATCCTGCTACTTTACCAAATTCATTGATTAGCTCTAGTAGTTTTCTGGTAGCATCTTTAGGATTCTCTATGTAGAGTATCATGTCATCTGCAAACAGTGATAGTTTTACTTTTTCTTTTCCAATTTGGATTCATTTTATTTCATTTTCTTCTCTGACTGTTGTGGCTAAAACTTCCAAAACTATGTTAAATAATGGTGGTGAGTGGGGGCAACCTTGTCTTGTTCCTGATCTTAAATGGTTTCAGTTTTTCACCACTGAGAACTGTATTGGTTGTGGGTTTATCATATATGGCCTTTATTAAGTTGAGGTAGATTCCCTCTATGTCTACTTTCTGGAGTGTTTTTTATCATAAACGGGTGTTGAATTTAGTCAAAAGCTTTTTCTGTATCTATTGAGATTATCATATGTTTTTTTGTCCTTCATTTTGTTAATATGGAGTATCACATTGATTTGCATATATTGAAGAATCCTTGCAATCCTGGGATAAACCCCACTTGATCATGGTGTATGATCCTTTTAATATGTTGTTGGATTCTGTTTGCTATTATTTTGTTGAGGATTTTTGCATCACTGATATTCATCAGTGATATTGGCCTCTAGTTTTATTTTTTTGTGACATGTTTGTCTGGTTTTGGTATCAGGGTGATCATGGCCTGTATAAGGAGTTTTGGAGTGTTCCTCTCTCTGTTATATTTTGGAAGCATTTGAGAAGGATGGGTATTAGCTCTTCTCTAAATGTTTGACAGAATTTTCCTGTGAAGCCATCTGGTCCTGAGCTTTTGTTTGTTGGAAGACGTTTGATCACAGTTTTGATTTCAGTGCTTATGATTGGCCTGTGCATATTTTCTATTTCTTCCTTGTTCAGTCTCAGAAAGTTGTGCATTTCTACGAATTTGTACAATTTTTCCATGTTGTCCATTTTACTGGCATATAGATGCTTGTAGTAATCTCTCATGATCCTTTCTATTTCTGCAGTGTCAGTTGCTACTTCTCCTTTTTCCTTTCTGTTTCTGTTGATTTAAGTCTTCTCCCTTTTTTTCTTGATGAGTCTGGCTAATGGTTTATCAATTTTGTTTATCTTCTCAGAGAACCAGCTTTTAGTTTTATTGATCTTTGCTATTGTGTCCTTCATTTCTTTTTCAGTTATTTCTGTTCTGATCTTTATGATTTCTTACCTTTTGCTAACTTTGTTTTTTTTTGTTGTTGTTCTTCTTCTTTCTCTAATTGCTTTAGGTGTAAAGTTAGGTTGTTTATTTGAGATTTTTCTTGTTTCTTGAAGTAGTATTGTATAGCTATAAACTTCCTTCTTAGAACTGCTTTTGCTACATCCCATAGGGTTGGGGTTGTTGTGTTTTCATTATCATTTCTTTCTAAATATTTTAAAATTTCCTCTTTGATTTCTACACTGATCTCTTGGCTATTTAGTAGCATATTGTTTAGTTTCCATTTGTTTGTAATTTTACAGTTTTTATTCCTGTAATTGATATCTAGTCTCATAGCATTGTGGTCCTAAAATATACTTGATATGATTTCAATTTTCTTAAGATCACTGAGGCTTTTTTTGTGACCCTATATATGATCTGTCCTGGAGAATGTTCCATGAGCTCATGAGAAGAAAGTGTATTCTGTTGTTTTGGGATGGAATGTCCTATAAATATCAAATAATTCCATGTTGTTTAATGTGTCATTTAAAGCTTGCATTTTCTTATTTATTTTCATTTGGATTTTCTGTCCATTAATGAAAGTGGGGTAATAAAGATCCCCACTAATTGTGTTATTGTTTATTTCCCCTTTTATGGCTGTTAGCATTTGCCTTATGTATTGAGGTGCTGCTATGTTGGGTGCACAAATATTCACAATTGTTATATCTTCTTCTTGGATTGATCCCTTGACCATTAAGTAGTGTCCTTCTTTGTCTCTTGTAGTAGTCTTTATTTTAAAGCCTATTTTTCTGATATGAGAATTACTACTCCAGCTTTCTTTTGATTTCCATTTGCATGAAATATCTTTTTCCATCCCCTCACTTTCAGTCTGTATGTGTCCTTAGGTCTGAAGTGGGTCTCCTTAGACGGCATATATATGAGACTTGTTTTTGTATCCATTTAGCCAATCTATGTCATTTGGTTGGAGAATTTAATTGATTTACATTTAAGGTGGTTATCGACATGTATGTTCTTATTACCATTTTCTTAATTGTTTTTGGTTTGTTATTGTAGATCTTCTTCTTCTTTTCTGTTTCCTGCCTAGGGAAATTTCTTTAGTATATGTTATAAAGATGGTTTTGTAGTGCTAAATTCTCTTAGCTTTTGCTTACCTGTAAAGGTTTTAATTTCCTTTGAATCTGAATGAGATACTTGCTGGGTAGAGTAATCTTGATTGTAGGTTTTCCCTTTCATCACTTTAATTATGTCCTGCCACTCCCTTCTGGCTTGTAGAATTTCTGCTGCAAATCAGCTGTTAACCTTGTCTGGATTCCCTTGTATGTTATTTGTTGTTTTTCCCTTGCTGCTTTTAATATTTTTTCTTTGTATTTAATTTTTGATAGTTTGATTAATATGTGTCTATCATGTTTCTCTTTGGATTTATCATGTATGGGACTCTCTACACTTCCTGAAATTAATTGACTATTTCCTTTCCCATGTTAGGAACTTTTTCAACTATAATGTCTTCAAATGTTTTCTCAGACCTTTTCTTTTTCTCTTGTTCTGGGACCCCTATAATTTGAATGTTGTTGTGTTTAATGTTGTCCCAGATATCTCTGAGACTGTACTTAATTCTTTTCATTCTTTTTTCTTTATTCTGCTCTGTGGTAGTTATTTCCACTATTTTATCTTCCAGGTCACTTATCCATTTTTCCACCTCAGTTATTCTGCTATTGATTCCTTCTAGAGAATTTTAAATTTCATTTATTTTGTTGTTCATCATTGTTTGTTTGCTCTTTAGTTCTTCTAGGTCCTTGTTAAACATTTCTTGTATTTTCTCCATTTTCTTTCCAAGATTTTCATCATCCTTACCTTCATTACTCTGAATTCTTTTTCATGTAGACTGACTATTTCCTCTTCATTTGTTTGGTATGGTGAATTTTATCTTGCTCCTTCATCTGCTGTATATTTCTCTGTCTTCTCATTTTGCTTTACTTACTGTTTTGGGTGTCTCCTTTCACACGCTGCAGATTCATAGTTCCCATTGTTTTTGGTGTCTGCCCCCAGTGGATGAGCTTGGTTCAGTACTTTGTGTAGGCTTCTTAGTGAAGGGGACTTGTGCCTGTGTTCTGATGCGTGGTGCTGGATCTTGTTTTTCTCATGGGCAGGGCCACATCCGGTGGTGTGTTTTGGGGTCTCTGTGAACTTATTATTATTTTTGGCAGCTCTCTGCTAATGGGTGGGATTGTGTTCCTGTCTTACTAGTTGTTTGGCATGGAGCATCCCGCACTGGAGCTTGCTGGCCTTTGGGTGAAACTGGGTCTTGGCATTGAGATGGAGATCTTTGGGAGAGTTCTTGCCAATTGATATTACATGGGGCCAGGAAGTCTTTGGTGGGCCAATGTCCTGAACTCAGTTCTCCCACCTCAGAGGCCTAGGTCTGACACCAGGCTGGAGCACCAGGACCCAGCCAGATGGCTTTAGATCAGAGGACTATGGAGTCAAGATTTCCTAGTTTCAAAACTCAGTTTGGTCTTCTCTGGTTATGTGGTCACAGGTGAATTTTGTCATCCACTGGCTCCTTAAACACAGCAACCATTCACCATGACTGCGAAACTAAAGGGCCGAGGTGGAGGACTGAACTCTGAGGAAAAAAAATACAAGAAAACCCAGAAGTTGGACAGCAAGTGGTAGAAACCTGAAGAAGGAAGACTAGGCCAAGAATTCCTTTCTAACTTCATTAAACATCTCCAAATTCTATCAACAGAATTGAGAGAGAGTGAGGACTACTCTTTCTGCTGTTGTTATATGATGATATGTTGTAACAATATTATTTATTTGAACTGTTTATTTGAAAATATTTTCAAATCCACAGAATAATTTTGATAGTGCACAGAACTACTATATGCCCTTACACAGGGCTTCCCCAATTGTTAACTGTTATATTTGTGCTAGCATTTTCTCTCTTGTTTCTGTTTTCTTTTACTGTACTATGTGAGAATAGGCTGCATGTATGTTATCTTATTAACATTTAATGTTTCAATGTATATTTGCAAAAAGGAGACATTCTCCTCATAACAATAGTACAACCATCAATATCAAAAAGTTAATACTATCCAATATCACCATCTTCTTAACTGATCCCACTCAAATTTTATCCACTGTCTAAGTGATATTTACAAAATCCAGAAGCTTTTATTATATTTAATCATCATGTTCCTTTAATTTCCTCCAATCTGGAATAGTGCCTCAGTCTTTCCTTATGTTTCCTGACTTTTATATTGATATTTTTATAGATTATAGCCCAAACTCTTTGTAGAATTTCCATCAATTTGGATTTGATTTTATTGGCTCATAATTTATGTGGAACTTATACATAAATAAATAATAATTTGGGAAGGGCAGGAAAATACTAAAAGTGATGCTATTTTCTTTTCATTGCAGCACATTAATAAGCATATGATACCAATTTGTTCCATACTGGGGGTATTAACTTTTTTCACATGGCTAAGATGATGCCTGACATTTCTCCACTGTAAAGTTAATTAATAATTATGTTAAATAATTAATAAATAATAATAATTTTAGGAGAAGATATTAAGACTTCTACTGTAATGTAGAGCTGTTCCTTCTTACTCATTTAATCTTTCTCACTTATTAATTTATACCAGAATATAATCATGGGTTCTTATTATTTTACTTATAATTTACAATCTAAAATTATTTAATATCTCTATCTCTATCTCTGTTTCTGTCTCTATGTCTGTCTCTATCTCTACCTCATGCTCAGATTATCCCAGTCTTGTGTAATAAGAAAACTTTCAAGCTGGCTCCTTGTCTCTTAGGCATACCTCCATCATTTTCTTCATACATTTTACATTCTGTTATGTTTTCTTCTGGGATAACCTGCTATTTTTTTGTGCTACAGTTTTGGAGTCAGCCATTTCACCAAGGATCTTTCATTTTTTCTCTT
The DNA here is from genome assembly GCF_949987515.2 of Delphinus delphis. Classification (NCBI taxonomy): domain Eukaryota; kingdom Metazoa; phylum Chordata; class Mammalia; order Artiodactyla; family Delphinidae; genus Delphinus; species Delphinus delphis. The sequence continues at coordinate 57,809,985 of NC_082695.1, forward strand.
TAGTAGAGAATGGTATTTAGAAATCAAACATACACACACATACATACATATACACATGTATTCCTATCTAACCTCTCTTCCTCTCTCTTTCTCTCTCTCTCTCTCTCTCATCTGTCTATCTATCTCAAAACCCAAAATTTCATCCTACTTTCTCCAATTTCGATTCAAAACTACAGGGTTGATTTTAGTATCCACTTTTATTACATGTACAGTGATAAATCTGGCTCCAATCATCATCAGATTATTTACTTACTTGCTCAGTCTCCCATGTATATAACCAATCGGTCTGCCACAATAGCACAAAGTTCATCCTCGGTCATACTTCTAACTTCCACGCTGGTACAACTTCCAAAACCAAGACTCAGAAAAGGAGGAAGAGGAAGAAAAAGGAGGAAAAATGTAGGGGAAAGTGGTATATTTATTTATTTAATCATTAAAGTAAAGTTTGTATTTATGTTACTGATATTGTATTTGAGATATTTCATAACAGTCATAGAATGGAATATAAATATTTCATTTAAATAATACTTACTTCACCCACTTTTATAGCTAGGTGTCATTACCATTTGAGGTAAAATGGGGACATCCATGGCATACATAATTCTTTGTTTGTTTGGGTTTTTTAAATTAGTATTTACTAATTTTCACCCAAAGGAAAAAATGATAGAAGAGTTAAGAACTGTTACAAAAATAGAAAGGATAATGATGAAGATGGTCCTGTGTGTGTATGCATGAACATATGAATACATTTGCATTTAGAATTTTTCAGAGAGCTTGTTAATTATGAACTAAGACAATTTGGTCATGAAAAATATCATAATATTTTTGGTAAAAATCAATACTTATCAATAGTTATAGATAGATGATAACTATACTTTTCTTCCTCCACAACTATAGGGAAAGGTAATTTCACACATACAAATATTTATTAGCAAGGAGGCATAAAGTAGTCACATAACCTTATCAGTAGGCTTGATAAAATCTCATATCTGGCCCTTTGTGGGTTCCAAAGCATTTAGCACTAGAAATAAATGTGATAATAACTTTAGGTACATGATCCAGCTGGCCCTGATAGTCAGAATCAGGTTACCAAAAGCCAGTTGCTAGATACAAGTCCAGTTATGAATCAGTCCTAGAGAATGATTGTGAAATTTGAACAATAAAGAATTCAAGATTCTTATACCCTTATGCCTATACTAGGCAATATTGTGGGCTGTCTCAGTAATATTTTAGATAATCCATATATTTTGACCACCATTAATCTTGCCAAAAAAACCTCAAAATTTTACATTCTTTGTGCTAATTAACAAGTCATTAATTCTACTACTGCAAACCTATTTCTAATATTCATGATGCTGTTTAGCAATGATGACCTTGTACATCAAATACACATTTTGGCTGAAATGCCAAATGGCTAAGTGATAAGATCAATATTCACCAGAAGCTAAGTGTGAAGGTATATATCATCATTTTTGGTCAGTTATTAAACCAATTGATCACTCTGGTATATAGATCAAAACTAATATTACTGAACACAAGTTCATGTGTCCAACATACATGAGGCCAAACAAATCAAAAAGTTGGAGTTTGGAGGAGAGAAAAGTTTGTGGTTGGAGCATGCAAAGAAATTAATGACTTGTGCCCAGAAAACCCTGAACTCTCTGAAGGGTTTCAGCAAAGCATTTTTATTCATTTGTTTATTTCATGAAAAGTCATTTTATTTTAAATATAACAGTGTGTACATGTCACTCTCAAACTCCCAATCTATCCCTTCCCCCACCCTTCCCCAATGGTAACCATAAGTTCATTCTCTAAGTCTGTGAGTCTGTTTCTGTTTTGTAAATAAGTTCATCTGTATTTTTTTTTAGATTACACATGTAAGTGATATCATATGATATTTGTCTTTCTCTGATTTACTTCACTTAGTATGATAATCCCCAGGTCCACCCATGTTGCTGCAAATGGCATTATTTCATTCTTTTTAATGGCTGAGTAATATTCCATTTTATATATGTACCACATCTTCTTTATCCAGTCATGTGTCAATGGACTTTTAGGCTGCTTCCGTGTCTTGATTATTGTAAACAGTGCTGCAATGAACATTGGGATGCATGTATCCTTTTGAACCATGTTTTTCCCCAGATGTATGTCCAAGAGTGGGATTGATGGATCATATGGTAGTTCTATTTTTAGTTTTTTAAGGAACCTCCATACTGTTCTCTACAGTGTCTGTACCAATTTACATTCTCATCAACAGTGTAGGAGGTTCCCTTTTCTCAACACCCTCTCCATCATTTATTTTTTGCAGATTTTTTGATGATATGGCCATTCTGACTGGTGTGAGGTGGTATCTCATTGTAATTTTGGTTTGCATTTCTCTAATAATTAGTGACGTTGGGTATCTTTTCATGTGCTTCTTGGCCAACTGTATGTCTTCTTTGGAGAAATGTCTCTTTAGGACCTTGGCACATTTTTTGAGTGCATTGTTTATTTTTCGATATTGAGCTGCATGATCTGTTTGTAAATTTTGGAGACTAATCCTTTGTTAGTCACATCACTTGCAGATGTTTTCTCCCATTCTGTGGGTTGTCTTTTCATTTTGTTTATGGTTTCCTTTGCTGTGCAAAAGATTTTGAGTTTAATTAGGTCCCATTTGTTTATTTTGTTTTACTCTGGGAGATGGATCAAAAAAGATATTGCTGCCATTTGTCAGCATGTGTTCTGCCTATGTTTTCCTCTAAGAGTCTTATAGTATCTTGTCTTACATTTAGATCTTTATGCTCTTTGAATTTATTTTTGTGTATAGTGTTAAAGAAGGTTCTAATTTGTTTTTTTTTACAAGTATCTCTCCATTTTTTCCAGCACTATTTATTGAAGAGACTGTCTTTCCTCCATTGCATAGTGTTGCCTCCTTTGTCATAGCTTAATTGACCATAGGTACGTAGGTTTATCTCTGGGCTTTCTATCCTGTTCCATTGATCTATATTTCTGTTTTTGTGCCCATACCATACTGTTTGGATGACTGTAGTTTTGTAGTGTAGTCTGAAGTCAGAGAGCCTGATTACTCCAGCTCCATTTTTGTTTCTCAAGATTGTTTTGGCTCTTTGGGGTCTTTTGTGTCTCCATACAAATTTTAAGATTTTTGTTCTAGTTCTGTGAAAAATGTCATTGGTAGTTTGATAGCGATTGCATTGAATTTTTAGATTGCCTTGGTTAATATAGTCGTTTTTTTTTTTTTGAGGGGGAGAAAAACTAGAAATTTTAATTATTGATAAAATGTACAAGAGGCAGGATAAAATGTACAGGTAGATATCAAAGTTGAACATAAAATGGAGTTTACTAAGAGGTGAAAAATAGCTCAAAGATAATGCACAAGATTATAATCTAATAACTCACAAGAGTGTACTTGAAACATAAAATTTCTCTGTAGAGTCATCCCCTTTTGAATCTTCTTTACAAAATAAATCTGGTCTTATTAGATTTGGCCTTACTTACATAAGCACAGCAAGAATGGTAATTTACCACGTGGGGCTTTCAAAGTTTGCTTTGTTGTAACTTTTTTTTTAATAAAGTTTCTTTTTATTTATTTATATATATATATATTGGCTGCATTTGACCTTTGTTGTTGTGTGTGGGCTTTCTAATCCCAGAACATGTTATATCTTTCCATTTGTTTGTGTCATCTTTGATTACTTTCATCAGTGTCTTATAGTTTTTGGAGTACAGGTTTTTGTCTCCTTAAGTAGGTGTATTCTTAGGTATTTTCTTTCTTTTTATGCAATGGTAAATAGGATTGCTTCTTTAATTTCTCTTTCTCATCTTTTCTTATTAGTGTAGAGAAATGTAACTGATTTTTGTGTATTAACTTAGTATTCTACAACTTTATCAACTTCACTGATGAGACCTAGTAGCATCTTTAAGATTTATTATGTATAGTATCATGTTATCTGCAAACAGTGACAGTTTTACTTCTTCTTTTCCAATTTGGATTCTTTTTAGTTCTTCTTCTCTAAGTGCCATGGCTAGGATTTCCAAAACTATGTTTAATAAAAGTGACCATTCTTGTTGCATTCCTGATATTAGAGGAAGTGCTTTCAGCTTTTCACTGTTGAGCATGATGTTAGTTATAGGTTTGTCATATACAGCCTATATTATGTTGAGGTATGTTCCCTCTATGCTCACTTTCTGTAGAGTTTTCATTATAAATGTGTGTTGAATTTTGTGAAATACTTTTTCTGCATCTATTGGGATGATCATATCCTTTTAATTCTTCAGTTTGTTTATGTGGTGTATCACACTGATTGATTTGCAGATATTGAAAAATCCTTGCAGCCTTTCAATAAATCCCACTTGATCATGGTGTATGATCCTTTTAGTGTATTGTTGGATTCAGATTGCTAGTATTTTGTTGCCAATTTCTGTGTCCCTATTCATCAGTGATATTGGCCTGTAGTTTTCTTTTTTTTGTTTTTTTTTGTTTTTTGTTTTTTGTTTTTTTTTGTATCTTTGTCTGGTTTTGGTGTCAGGGTGATGGTGGCCTCATAGAATGAGTTTGGGAGTATTCCTTCCTCTGCAATTTTTTGGAATAGTTTCAAAAGGATAGATGTTAACTCTTCTGTAAATGTTTGATAGAATTTACCTGTGAAGGCATCTGGTCTTGGGTTTCTGTTTATTGGAAGAATTTTAATCACAGTTTCAATTTCAGTACCTGTAATTGGTTTGTTCATAATTTCTACTTCTTCATGGCTCAGTCTTTGGAGATTGTGACTTTCTAAGAATTTGTTCATTTTTCTAGGCTCTCTATTTTTTTGGCATATAGTTGCTTTTAGTAGTCTCTTAAGATCCTTGTATTTCTGTAGTGTCATTGGTAACTTCTCTGTTTTTATTTCTAATTTTTTATTTGAGCCCTCTCCCTTTTTTTCTTGATGAGTCTGGTTAAAGTTTTATCAATTTTGTTTATCTTTTCAAATAAGTTTTTAGTTTCATTGATCTTTTCTATTGTTTTATTCATTTCTATGTCATTTATCTCTGATGTAATCTTTATGATTTCTTTCCTTCTGCTAACTTTGAGTTTTCTTTGTTCTTCTTTCTCTAGTTGATTTAGGTGTAAAGTTAAGTTGTGTATTTGTGATTTTTCTTGTTTCCTGAGGTTAGACTGTATTGCTATAATCTTCCATCTTAGAACTGCTTTTGCTATGTCCCATAGGTATTGGATTATTGTGCTTTCATTATCATTTGTCTCTAGGTACTTTTTCATTTCATCTTTGTTTTCTTCAGTGATCCATTTGTTGTTTAACAGCACATTGTTTAGCCTTCACATGTTTGTGTTTTTTAATTTTTTTTTTGTCTTGTGGTTTATTTCTAATCTCATAGCATTGTGGTTGGAAAAGATGCTTGACATAACTTCAATTTTCTTAAATTTACTGAGGCTCACTTTGTGTTCCCACATGTGATCAATCCTGGAGAATGTTCCATGTGCACTTGAGAAGAATATGTATTCTGCTGCTTTTGGATGGAAGCTCTATAAATATCAACTAAGTTCATCTGGTCTAATGTGTCATTTAAGTCCTCTGCTTCCTTATTGACTTTCTGTCTGGATGATCTGTCCATTGATGACAGTGCATGTTAAAGTCCCCCACTATTTTTGTGTTACTGTCAATTTCTCCCTTTATGGCTGTTATTATTTGCCTTATAAACCAAGGTGCTCCTATGTTGGGTGCATATATATTTGAAATTGCTATATCTTCTTAGATTGATTATTTGATCATTATGTAGTGTTTTTCTTTGTCTCTTGTAACAGTCTTTATTTTAAAATCTTTTTTTCTGGTATGAGCATTGCTACTCTGGCTTTCTTTTGATTTCCATTTGTATGGAATACCTTTTTCCATCCCCTCACTTTCAGTCTGTATGTGTCCCTGGGTCTGAAGTCGATCTCTTGTAGACAGAATATATACAGGTATTGTTTTTGTAACCATGCAGCCAGTCTATGTCTTTTGGTTGGAACATTTAATCCATATATATTTAAGATAACTATCAATATGTATTTTGATTTGTTTTTGCAGGTCTTTTTTCTTCCCTTCCTCTTTTGTTCTCTTTTCTTGTGAATTGATGACTAACTTTAGTATTGGGTTTGTATTTCTTTGTGTGTGTGTGTGTGTGTGTGTGTGTGTGTGTGTGTGTGCCTTGTAGATTTTTGGTTTGTTGTTACCATAAAGTTTTGATAAAGCAGTCTGTATAGGAACAAGATTGTTTTTTAGCTTCAGCAAGCCATTTTTAAAGGCAAGGTGACGGTGGGTCGTAGTTGTTGCAAACTTCTTGGTGTGGGAATCCTTTGTTCTTTCAATGGTCCACATAGGTCAGGTCATGATGTTCAGTAAACCTCCAAAAAGACAAATGTTATTCTTTGTTCTGTAACTTTTTATCTCTATATGAATGGACTTTTAAAGGTCAGAGCCTTGCAAATAAGCTATCCTGTGTATTTCAGGCTGTGAGCAACATTCTTTCACAAAAGGTGCAAATCCAGCATGACTAAGCACAGGCAACAGAGCACAAAGGTTAAAGTAAAAGGAACAAATCTAATATGGAGTCAGTTTTATTCTTCTCTGTTACATTAATGCCAATCTCCCTGCTCCACACATATACATATTGCCTATGCCAAAATGTTTTAAAACAAATCACAGACATCATAATGATCCATCCCTAAATATTTCAAGGTGCTTTACTGAAAAATAAAAGTATCCTTTCCATTGCTGCAAAATGTGATCAAAACAAAAATATGAATAATAATTTCTCAACATCATCTCATAACCAATAAAAATTCCCTTCTGTCTAAAAATGTCCATTGTATTTTCTTCCATCCCAATCATAATCCAACCCAAACCACATATTATATCTGGTTGCTACACCCCTTAAGTTTCTTTCAGTTCAAGTTGTTTTTGCAATGTCATTCTACCTATTGACCTGTTCATTGTTAACTTGGGATTTGTGTGATTACTTCCTTGTTGACATCATTTCATTTTTTTCCTTTATCCCTGTAACTCCTATAAATCAGAAGTTAATTCTAAATATTCAACTAAAAACAAGTTACTTTTTTCCAAAGAGATATCAGATGTGATTTTATATGTTGCACATTTATTTTCTCACTTTGAGAAACACTATGGACCAATGACTTTTCATCGACTCAATGTATTTCAATAACCATTATTATCTTTTTGATGTTCACATTGTAACAATGTTAGTCATCTGAACTCCCTTCAAGCTGTCATGTTTGTTCTTTCTTTTTTTAATGAAAATATATTAGGCCTACAATATCATACTAGTTTCAGTTGTACATCATAGTAATTTGATATTTTTTAGATTACACTCCATACAAAGTTATTATAAAATGTTGACCGTATCTCCTGTGCTGTACATTGCATCCTTGTAACGTATTTGTTTTATACCTAGTGGTTTATATTTATTAATCCCCTTCACCTATTTTGCACTTTCCCCCACACTCTCCCCTCTTGCAACAATATGAATGGACCTGGAGGGTATTATACTTAGTGAAATAAGTCAGACAGAGAAAGACAAATATTGTGTGTCTTCACTTATATGTGGAATCTAAAAAATGAAACAAACAAATATAACAAAATAGAAACAGAGTCACTTTTGTTCTTAGATATTGTCATATTAATCTTTGCAAACTTCCCTCTTCATACACAAAAGATTCCATGCTCTCCTTCTATTCTCCTTGCTCACATAAGGGAATTAGCCATTTTTACAAGAAACCCAGGATTCTGTCAGTTGAAAATCATATTAGAAAAGTCTGTATTCTTGTGGTATATATCAGGTTTGCATTATAGGGATGACCTGGGTCCTTGACAATTTTGTTGGATACATAAAGATATATATATTTTTTAAATCATGAGTTTAAATTGCTATTTCTACATTAGCTCTAATATTACAGTGTGAGTATGGGTAGGGAGTGGGTAATTTTAAAATAGGATTTTCAGGGATGGTCTCATGAATAAGTGATGTGAAGAAACTGTAGACAAGCTTAGCAAATGTCCAAGGTGGTCTAGGTAGAGGAAGGAGCAGGTACAAAAATGTTAAGGCAGGAGTTTGCTTAGTGTGAGGAACAGTGAAGAACTTGGTGTGAACTGAGTGAAACTGAGGAAAGAGGGGCTAATGAGAAGATATGAGCCATCAGGGATGTAAAGCACTGGGGAGGCAACGGCCAGATCATGTATGGTTTTGTAGGTATTTTAAAGACTTTGTATTTTATGCTGGATGAGATGAACAGGTATTTTATTATTTTTTTAACACAACCAAAGATTAAAATGGTTAATTACACTGAGCTCTGGAAAAAGTAAAAAGAAATAGGAGCTTAAAAGCTTATTTGTGTTTTGGCAAGAAAATTCTTAGATCAATATTTCTGGTGGAATATTTGTTAATATGCATTAAAAGCCTCAAATGTTTTAAAAAAAGCCTCAAATGTTTATAACCTTTTATTTTGTAAGTCCATTTTTAAGAGTTTTTCTTAATAAAAAAATGGAACAATGTTCAGAATAATTTAAAATAGGGAAAATTAGATACAATAATCTATTAATAGAGAAATTATTAAAATTATGATTATGCAGTATTTCAAAAGATGACATGAAGCTATATTTTTCACTTGGTTATATATATATATATATATATATATATATATATATATATATATATATATACACAAAAGAAAGAAAACTAAACTAAACAAAAAAAAAAAAGGAAGAAAATCACAAGATGCTTCTTTAGGAAAAATCCTCTTAGTCTTAAGTGCATAATCAAATTTCTGGCAGGAACAATAAAAAATTAAAAGACAGATGTAAGTAAAACATAACTTAAAAAATAAGTTGGTTATAATAGTGTGTAAAACATCATAAAGTATATGACAATAAGTTTACTAAGAAAAAATTACAGGTAGAAATCCTTGGAAAATTCTAAAATGGTAAATTGACCCAAAAAAGAAACTGAAAATGAATAGATTAATAATTTTTAATGATAGTGAAATGCCCAATAAATAAATAAAAGCTACTTCCTTTCCCCTACCCAAATTTAAAATACTTGGTCTAGAGAGTCTTCTATCAAGCTTTTAAGAAATAGATATTTTCTCTCTTATACAATATTTTCCAGAAAAAAAGGAATGATTGTTTAGTTATTTATGGGGCTTATATAAATTTTATTCTCAATCACATATAGATAGGAAAAGAGAAGACAAATATAAAAATTAAAAAGCAAATATTAAGTAATCAATTCCAACTGTTAGATACAAAAATATACATCGGATTTTAAATAGGATTAATCAGTCCTGTTTAAATAGGATTTATCAGTCTCTAAGATGGTTAAAAATAAATTACCATACAAATTCCTAAACATGGCCTATAAAACTTGCATAATCTGGCCCCTGCTTACCTGTTTCAACTTAATTTGTGTCTCTCTTCATTGATGCTAGATTCTAGCCACCAAGTATCTTGTTCTATACAGAATCAAGCTCTTTCTTGATGTATAACTTTTGTACCTATATTTCTCTTCCTGAAATTCTTTTACAACAGCTTTCCTACTGACTAGATAATCTTTTCTTCATATCAGGCCAAATATTTAACCCTCAGATAGATCTTTCTTGGCCACCCACTCTGAGAGAAGCCCGTCTACCTTCCCTTCTAGGAATCTCTATGTCTTTTTTAAAATTACAGTATGTTTTTATTACCTTTAGTGCATTTGTCATTATCTGAACTATCTTGCACATTACTTGTTTATATGTGCACTGTATAACTCCCAGTGGTAGAACACAGGCTGCTGAGGCAGATATTTTAATGGGATAGTGCTGAACACATAGGGCCAGCAACACAACATTATAAAAACTTCATAAATGAATGGAGCATGAAAAAGTTAATAGTACCTCAATTTCCTCACTTATTACTTGAGGTAATAATCAGTGTCCTACTAACCTTAAAGGATCTTTACAATAAATAAGATATAGGAATGCACAAGTCTATTCTGACATATTTTTATTAGTATCATCACTCTAATCGTCATCTTAGCTGTAACATCATTAGGACCACAAAATACATTTTTATCTTAGTTTCTGTCAGCATCATTTATATGAAGCAGGTCATATGGCAGCTGCATGCTGTAATCATTTCTAAATCATCTATTCAGGGATACAGATATACCATTCACTACTTTCCTGAAAACCAAGACTATTACTAACATATTTTCCCACCACTGAGCTGTGTCAACGATGTTTATGTGTGTTTTGTTGCCTTGTAAACAGATAAACAAGATCCAAAAGGAAAACTGCAGTGGCTGTGCTGGGATGAAGGGCTAGTTTGCTTTTTAAAAGCTATCAGTAAGAAATATGGCTCAGCATGAGAGATGATTGTAAGTAGAAGGCATCTGAGACAGGAGCAATCTGTCCATGAATAAAGCAACTTCCCATAAACCAGAAATAAGAAGAAATGTGTATGAGGCACAGGAGACACATCAAAGCATTAATTTTTAAGAAAGTTGGAAAATTTTCTCAAAAAAAAAGGAATCCAAGGGTGGGATTGTTCTTAAACTTTTCTGTTTGGTTATGTTGCATGATTTTCTCATGGATCAATTATTTATTTCTTAACTTAGGTAGCAATACTTGTGGAGTACTCAGAAGGTACAAAGACTTGTTTTGAGTGTGGTGGAGACCACAAGGATAATCAACCACTGTTCACACCTGAAATATGGAAGATTGCATAAACATTTTTCATATACTTTTGAGTACTTTGTAATTTAAAAATTGGTTTTGTGTACATTATTTTGTTGACTCCTGGAACAAATTTTGGAAGTGTACAGGGCAATAAAACCAAGGCTATCTAGGCAAAGTGGCTTCTCAAAAGTCACTTAACCAAAATTAGTATGTGGTGAAGCAGGTGGTAAAGCCTCAAGGCAAATCAGGCACTTACTTCCCAACTCAGTGCACTTTCCATACCATCACACAAGTACTTGCTGTCTCAAAGGGCAACACAGAGAGTTATAACACAAATTGTTATCCAGCGGCTCACATCAAGTAGCTGGAGAAATAAGAGGCTACCTAGAGGGTGTGGCATTTCAAGAAAGACCAGAGACATGAAACAGCTTCTGCCAAGTAGGAGTTCATGACCTTGCCAGTGCTTATAAGCTAGTCCACATCTGAACTAGTTACAAAGCAGGCAGCACAAGAAAGCAGTGTGAATACAGAGAAAGTAAGGTGATATCTGAGAAAGTGCCAAATGACAGCAATAGTTAATAAGAAGGAACAATAGCAGGAACCATAATCAAGAATCCTTCAGGCATTGCATCTTAAAGAACTGGATACCTGATCTGTCAGGTGATCAGCATTACAGAGTGAGCAGCAGCATCACAGGTTCTAAGGTAGACTGTTCTTCAGGTGAGCAGAGACTTCAGTGGAGTAGAAACTGAATTGAAGCATAACAATGGATATTTCTTTAAGTATCATTTGGTTTCTCCTGAAATAAACAAGCTAAAAAGAATTAACCAAATAAAGCTTACAGTGCTCCATCGTGAAGCCAGATTTAATTAGTGTGCCATATTGGCAATTCATTTCGACAGGGAGCTCAGGCTGGTTTTAAAGCAGTCAAGTGAGAACTGATGATGGAGGAGGGCTTCTGCTATTTCTCATGTTTCCCTGAAGACACAACAATTAGATGGCTATTCAAATAGGGACTATTACTCAGGATTAATTTTTTTTCTTCTAAACACAAAAGAAATAGATGCAAATTTTGGAAAATTTAGAAAAGGCTGATGTTAAAATTATTCAAAATGTTAAATTCTGGATATAACCCACTATTAAATTTTTAGAGTATTAAGTTTTAGTCTTTTATCTGTATACTGTGAAATATGCATGTGTATAAAATGGTTATATGTATGTATTTGTCATGTATAGTTATAATCACATATATATGTATAATTATATGAAACATATATAGATAGATAGATAGAGATAGAGATCACTCTTTATATGAAGTGTGATTATACTATGTATAGAGTCTTACATGACCTGTTTTTTACCACTAACAATTGTAAAAAATTTAGAATTTTATATAGCCCTGAGTATTAGCCTCACCTCTTTCAAATGTCTTTTTCTAGCAGAATTTATGCAAAGGAGAATTTGCCAGACAGTTATCCCTGAGTCCATTTGTTCTGCAGGTGCTCCTTTTTGAAAGTTTGCTGCCCTTCTAGTACCAACATTCCCTTTCCAGAGGCTCAACGATTAATTCCAGCCAGTTCTCCCCAATCTAATTTGGCCAGTATTCTACTGACCTCACCAAAGGGGTAATACAGAGAAGGGCACACTCCTCGATGATCCCCATCTATAAAATTTCCTGGAAACTTTAGATGCACAACATACTTTACTGAAGGATGAAGAATAACCAGAGGTGATTAATGTTCTGGGGATAGAGTGTAGGGTGGGAGATAACCTAGATACTGAATAGGAAATTCCCAGAATCTAAGGCAAAAGATCAAATATTAAAACCTTCCTGGGTTCACCATTGCCTTTATTTGCTGCACTGTCTTGAAAGGTGCTCTCCCTGACCCTGCCACCCACAAAAGGACACAGTAACCTGAAGAATCGTATTTCCCAAAGTCTGAGCTATTTATTTTCAGAAATACACACACAGAGGTGGGGTAATCAGTGACTAGTTGGAGAGGGGCCAGTGTATGTTTCCCAGAAGACCAGTTCAGGCCGGGGACAGGGAGGCTCCAGATCTGGTCTGCTGTGTGATCTTTGCCGGTGTCAGGAGAAGATAAGCCCTTTAATTTCTCATCTTTTTCCAGTCTTCATGGTGGGAAACTATTGGATCTAATTCACTATATATAATACATTTATGCATATGGACACACACACACATTACAAATAATAATTCTCACAAAGAGGACAACTTCCATTCCCTCTTTACATATCCTCCTCTACTTCAGGACATGTCCAGGGCCTACTCATTTATAAGTAATGAAGTCTCATAATTGTACTCTTTTTTTTTTCATAATTGTACTCTTGAAGCAATAGGCGATCTACTGAAATTGCAGTTTTTATTTACCTCCAGATAGAAAAATTTCTTAAGCTTGATATGTTTCTTCTCTGAGTATCAGCATTTACATAACTACTCACCAATTATTGACTATTTATGTTTTCATCTTTCTTGTTTACAAACATATCAACCTTTAAGGCTTCCTTCACTTCACACAAGCTTCACAAAGAAACAGACATGTCAGAGTCCGTAATAAGCTAAATGGCAAATACAATGAACTAACTTTCAAAAAAATCTGGGTTTGGATCTTTACTATTTAACTAACTACCTAAGAAATGTTGGACAAATTACTTAGATTTTGTGTGCTTCCATTCAGTCCCTTTCTTTACAAAATTGTAGAGATGAGTAAAGAAGTCTTTAGGATCCCTTCAAATACTAGCTTATTCCTCTAAAAACTTATTTCCATTAGTAATTCTTGACCCTGAGCCAAGTTACCGCTAAATACCTTGAAGTGTCAATGATATCAATCAAATAACTATTGTCCATAAAACTAATTACCTTTGATTTTAAGACGAATTGCATCTGTCAATCAGAGTTATTTGGGAAGAATAACTACCGTAAAAATCAATAAGGGGAGACAATTGCAAAAAAGTTAGTAATTAGTGATTATCTTGCTCACCTGCAGGCTTCCTCCATGCTTTCCACCACTTAACATTCATTGTTGTGAGCAGGGCACTTTCTTAAGCACTAAGAATCCAACAGTAAACAAAAAAACAAAATAAGGTTCCTCCCCGGAGTCCTTAAATTCTACATCTAAAGAATCATCATTAAGAAGCTTGCCAATGACACATGGACATATATACACTACTAAATGTAAAATAGATAGTGGGAAGCAGCCGCATAGCACAGGGAGATGAGCTCAGTGCTTTGTGACCACCTAGAGGGGTGGGATAGGGAGGGTGGGAGGGAGCCTCAAGAGGGAGGGGATACGGGGTTATATGTATACATATAGCTGATTCACTGTGTGATACAGCAGAAACTAACACACCATTTTAAAGCAATTATACTTCTATAAAAATGTTAAAACATAAATAAAATAAAAGAAAGTTAAATAAGAATCTAAAAAAAAAAGAAGAAGCAGCTTGCCAATGACAAAATGGGAAAGGTGTATATGCATGTGAAGAGGTATGAAGGCTTGGTTCTTATGTGGAGTTTGGGAAGGATAGGGTCAAGAAAAGAGGAAGATTTTTTCTATTAAAACAAAACAAAACAAAAACCTCTCCATGCTAAATCTCAATAACTTGTATTTTTGCCCCATTTGGGGCAAGTACCTGGCCTGAGTGATCTCACCTCTTCAGAAACCTCTAAGCTACTGCTTTTCTTTTTTTTTTGACTGTATTCTGAAATGCGGACAAATAAATTTTGGTTTCCTATCTTATTTCTTCCTCAGAAGCTTTCTGAATAGTTCTCAGATTTCATTCTGAGAGAGAAAATGACAAAGGCCCTCCAATGTGCTAATAATTTTTGGTTCCTAATCTACCCCTCCCCCATCTTGCTATCTTTGACTAAGCAAAGGTTCATAAATTATTCTATTCATGTTGAGATCCTGACTACAGATGTATGCTCCCAATCAGTGTTGGTATGCTATCAATTCCATCGGAAATTGAACTGTTTCCAGACTAGAGTTGATAAAGATGAGATGAGAAATCAATGATTTAAAAGCACATGAAATTGCAAGACGATGAAATGGAAGTAGAAACAGATCCAGATTCTACTACCAAGTTGACTACTAGTACTACTGGCTGGTTATATCATGTTACATTTTGGACTTTAGTATGTTCAGTCATGGAATGACACACCTGGATTAGAATATCTCTAGTGTCTAAATAGATCTTGCTGGTGTGGTTTAAGCAGTTTTACTGAGAGCAGAAAGTCCCTGAACTTTTCCAGGACCACAATTCTATAATTCTCACTTCTCCTGGGATGTTTTTATTCTAGGGCAAGAAGCCTAAGATGTGACATAAGTATTTTTTTAAGGACAGAAAGTGCTTATAAAGTACATTTAGGATTTTTTTTCTACAAGTCTCTGAACAAGGAAAACATGGCCTAAAATTTAGGTACAGGAATGTCTTGATTCTCAGAGAAAAGAAAGTGAATGTTCAGAGAGCTAGCTAAGATAATTGATAATCAACACTCTTGGATAGTTATTATTAATCTAATTTGAATGTAGGGAGGTTATGGTGGCTTTAAAAGTATATCTACATACTATTTGATATTCTTACCTTCAAGAACAGAATATGACAGAATTTATGGTTTGTACCCTCTGAAAATAGGTAGTAGAATGACCGAGTCTTCTCTCTCTTTCTGTCTCAGATCACTTGTTCAGAGGGAAACCAGGTACTATGTTGAAAGCTGCTCTATGGAGAGGCCTAAGTAATGAGGCACAGAGAATGCCTCTAGTCAGCAGCCAGTGAGGAACTAAGGCCCTCAGTACAACACCCTGCAAAGAACAGAAACCTACCAAAAGTCACTTGATTGAGATTGGAAGTGTATTGTTCTTCAGTCAAGCCTTCTGATGAGAATACAGCAGTAGCTGTAGTCTAGTCTAGCCTAGCATGGCAACTAATGAGAGACCTTGAGTACAAATCACCTCTGTAAGTAATCTTGGATTCCTGACACACAGAAAATGGGAAATAAATTTTTTTGTTACTCTGAGGTGCTGAGTTTGAAAGAAATTTGTTATACAGTAATAGGTAATTAATACAGAGATGCACCATAGCTCCTCTCAAAGATGCTTTCCCTTTCTTTGGAATCTCATTTGTTAAAAAGTAAAATATATACCTTTAAGACTGATCTCCAAAGTTCACTTCAACTTATTTTTCCAAGCTTGTCACCATACACTTCTATATATACCCTGAGCTGACATCTAAATAAAACTAGACTTTTTGCTGGAATTATGCTTTCAGGATGCCAAGTCTTTGTATGTGGATTTCCTAGGATGAAAAAAAAGTTCTTATCACCAAACTATCCAGAGTTCAAAGCACATCACATTTGCAGTATAACCTAGAGTTTAAATACATTGACTCTGAGTCAAATGGAACCAAGTTTGAGCTCTAGTTCTGCTCATTGAAAACTGTATGATCTTGGACAAGTAACATTCTTACATCTAAATGTGAATAATATTTACCTACCTCAAAGAATTGATGTACAGATTAATAAGGTAGCACTTGTAAAACACTTAGTGCTTGCCATGTGAGCATTTAATAACTGTTCCTTATCATTGTTATTGTCATTCTATTCTTTATTTTCCATGGAGATCTTCTGATGTTCACCTAATTCAGATAAAATCTCTTCCTTTTGAAATCTGATTGTACTTTTTGTTCTTCTCCAAGAGACTTGTATTTTTTTAGTTATAATTATTTCTACCTCCTAATAATTGCCTGTAAGGAGAGTATCTTATTTCTCTACTCTTTGAAGTGCCTTATACATATAAGTGACTGCAATAAGTAACTCTATGTGTGTTTGCTGAATTAAGTTGGACCTTGAATTTTTAAATAATTTTTTTAAATGACATTGGCTCCTAAATTTTTTCAAATCTCTCTTGAAACAGACCACTCCAGGTGGGTGGGTATTTCCCATATTCTCAATATCTCTATTAAAATATCTCTCTGTAACTACCAAAAGAAATGAATACCTGGGTTGAGCTTAGACTCTTGTACCACCTAGCTAATGACAGGTCAAGTCACTCAACTTCTGGAATTTAGTTTATTCAACTTTTAATTTAAATGAATATGTTTAAATTTTCTTTCAGTTCTGACTTCTGAAAGTCATACTTTCCTTATATATACTCCATCTTTTTCTGAGGCTTAATCTGCAGGTGGATAAAGAGATTAGATTTTTGGTACTCCAGTCTTTTTGTCCCTTTCTGTTCTGTATTATAAAAAATTATTTTTTTATTGGTGAAATAAACTTAACTTTTTTAAATGCTCCATTTGGTCTTCTTCCCTTGATTTCACAACATGAGCAGTCTGACATGTGAATTTAATGACACAGATAAAATCCCAGTGTATTCACACAAAAACTGCTTGTATGTGTGTTCTATTTCCTGAGAAGACTGAAAGCTTATGTGCTGGTACAAGAAACAAAGGGAACAATGACTATTTGAAAGGTAGTAAAAGTTTATTTTATGTCCTAATCTCATGTATGCCACTAGCTGTGACTACCCTAAAATCTTTATTTTTATATATATATATATATATATATATATATATATATATATATATATAATTTTTTTTCAGATAATAAAAGGCAAAGAAAAAATGTTTTTGTTCCTAGCAAATTGTGTTGTTTATTAGCCACATAGGTATATTGATAGAATATATTAAAATCATAATTTTTTTGAGAGCTGAGAGAGAGCTTCGGGATTATTTTATATAGTGATTCCTAATCTAGGGTTCCTGTAGAGCTATTTTCAAAGCTTAATATGAATTATATATTGACTTATAATATAAATATACAAAGAAATTTGCAGAAAATTCAGAGAAGAAGAGTAGGAATAATAACATGTTTGGGCTGGCATTTTATCTTTGTCCTGTCCTTTTATAAATAGGGAAATTAAACTAAAATGTTTTAATTATTTTGTCAGGGTGAATCAGAATGTTGTTGTCAGGACTCATAAGCCACTTGCTGACTCCCATTCAGAATTTTTTCCACCCAACCTTTCGACAAAAAACCGTCCTGAATCTGAACAATTCTTTGTGGTCCCGCTAGTCAGAGACTTATGCCCCCAACTGTGGGTTCAGGAGTACCAGGTAAAAGCCTTTATTAAATATTTTGGTTGCATACTTCACCCAAATCTAATAACAGTCCATGAAGTTTCAGGAAGTAAGGCATATAATTTAAGTAACTTCACTGAGATCATTTAGCTTCTGAGTGTCTAGTCCAGGAATACTGCTCATGCCTTCTGATTTTAAAGCTGATGTATTCTGTTCAAAGTGCAAACAACTTGGGTATGCAAAAATCATTTTTTCTTTATATAAACAGGGTAAAAATTGTCAAAATTATAAAATGGATAGAAAAATATTGATAGATAAATTTGAATATATACATATAAATTAAAATATTTGTTTAGCTGTGTATGAGTTTTTAAAATTATCCTGCTTTAACCAACTTTTTTACATAACTTACCAACTATCACAGGAGATGTGATGCACTCTATTATAAATAAAAAGAACTGTTGAAAGCTTGTCCATTTATCTTAGAACGAACTTAAAGAGTTGTAGTCAAAATGTTGTTCTGTTACACTATGTTGTGCCATAGTATTAACATGCTCATTCTCTTAGAATTTTTCCTTCTCTGTTACTTAAATTACCACCAAATCATAAAAACAAAGATTCTAGTTAATCTCTAGAGAAGAGTAGACATTTTTGTGTCTAGCAGCCTATAGACCAAATTTAGGGTGTTGATGAACTCCATGAAATTGTAAATGTATAAGTCTCTGTAACTGTAGGTAAAGCTGTAGATGTAGTTGTATGGGTACATATGTAAGTGTACATATTAAGTGTGAGTTCATACACATGGACAAGTAGGAAATTTTTTGTGTACATTTTTCTTGAGACTCCATAGTTTCACCAGGCTCAAAAATAATACAGAACACAAAAAAGATTTAAGAAAAACTCTTGCTTTGTAAAAAGTTTAACATCTTCATTCCACAATGACTACATAAAAACACAGGCAGATCCTGACTTACTTACTTCTTAGGATTTCTAATTATTCTCCCTGATCATTTTGTACATCTAACATATACTGAGGTATATGTAGGTACATATTTATTAGATCCAGAGCTTTGTGTAAAAAATGAATATTTTTCTTGCAAGTCTGCACTTCTCTTTTTTACTTCCTGTCCTGCTCTTGATCTCTCTAAACACTTTATTACCATTTCTCACTTTGCTTCCCCTGCCCACCAAACCTGATTATTAGGAATTATTATTCATAAGAATTAGAATCTCCAAACCAGCCTTTTCAAAATCTCTATCCTGATTGCACCTTTCTTTTATAGTAATAATCTCTTCTCTGCATTCCTGTCCATTTCTTCTTCACCTGAAGTTGGCATCTTATTTCAACATTCACATAATATTCCTAACAATTTACATGAATTTAAGGAACACAATGCCAAATTCTCCCTAGTGAAAGATGTTTATTAATTTTTAACCCCATTTGATCCTCACAATAGAGCGGTTGGTAGGGTTTACTATTCCTATTTCTAAAATGGAGAAATTAAAACCCAGAAGAATATAAAATGTTTTCATAATCACAAATTCAGTTACCAATATACCTGAGACTATGTCTTGCATCTCTTAACTAGTAATCTAAGGCTAACTGCAGACTTTTTCTTTTTTCATGTGCTTATTGACCATTCATAAATCTTCTTTATTTTTTTTAATTATTGAATTTTATTTATTTTTTTTATACAGCAGGTTCTTATTAGTCATCAATTTTATACACATTAGTGTATACATGTCAATCCCAACTGCCCAACTTATCACACCCCCACCCCGACCTCCCCATGGCTTTCCCCCCTTGGTGCCCATATATTTGTTCTGTACATCTGTGTCTCAATTTCTGCCCTGCAAACCAGTTCATCTGTACCATTTTTCTACGTTCCACATATATGTGTTTATATGTGATATTTCTTTTTCTCATTCTGACTTACTTCACTCTGTATGACAGTCTCTAGATCCATCCACGTCTCAACAAATGACCCAATTTCGTTCCTTTTTATGGCTGAGTAATATTCCATTGTATATATGTACCATATCTTCTTTATCCATTCATCTGTCAATGGGCATTTAGGTTGCTTCCACGACCTGGCTATTGTAAATAGTGCTGCAATGAACATTGGGGTGCATGTGTCTTTTTGAATGATGGTTTTCTCTGGGTATATGCCTAGTAGTGGGATTGCTGGATCATATGATAATTCTATTTTTAGTTTTTTAAGGAACCTCCATACTGTTCTCCATAGTGGCTGTATCAATTTACATTCCCACCAATAGTGCAAGAAGGTTCGCTTTCCTCCATACCATCTCCAGCATTTGTTGTTTGTAGATTTTCTGATGATGCCCATTCTAACTGGTGCGAGGTGATACCTCATTGTAGTTTTGATTTGCATTTCTCTAATAATTAGTGTTGCTGAGCAGCTTTTCATGTGCTTCTTGGCCATCTGTATGTTTCCTTGGAAAAAATGTCTATTTAGGTCTTCGGTCCATTTTTGGATTGGATTTTTTGTTTTCTTAATATTGAGCTGTATGAGCTGTTTGTATATTTTGGAGATTAATCCTTTGTCCATTGATTCGTTTGTGACAGTATCACACACTTTTGATGACTGTAGCTTTGTAGTACAGTCTGAAGTTACGGAGCATGATACCTACAAATCTGTTCTTCTATATCATTCTGTGAAAAATGCCATTGGTATTTTGATGGGGATTGCATTGAATCTGTAGATTGCTTTCAGTATTATGGTCATTTTAACAATGATAATTCTTCAAATCATGAACACAGTATATCTTTCCGTCTGTTTGTTTCATCTTCAATTTATTTCATCAGTGTCTTATAGTTTTCTGAATACAGGTCTTTTACCTCCTTAGGTAGGTTTACTCCTAGGTATTTTATCCTTTTTGATGTCATTGCAACTGGATTGTTTCTTTAATTTTTCCTTCTGATAGTTTAGTGTTAGTGTATAGAAACAGATTTCTGCATGTTATTTTTGTGTCATGTAACTTTACTGAATTCATTGATGATTTCTAGCAGTTTTTGTCGCATCTTTAGGATTTTCTATATATAGTATCATGTTGTGTGAAAACAATGACAGTTTTACTTCTTTTTTTCCAATTTGGATCCCTTTTCCTTCTTTGATTGCTGTGGCTAGGACTGCTAATAGTACTTTGAATAAAAGTAGAAAGTGTGGGAATCCTTGTTTTGTTCCTGATCTAAGAGGAAATGCTTTCAAGTTTTCATTTTGGAGTATGATGTTAGCTGTGGGTTTGTCACATACAGCCTTTATTATGGTGAGGTATGTTCCCTCTATACCAACTTTCTGGAGAGTTTTTATCATGAATGGATGTTGAATTTTATCAAAAGATTTTCCTGCATCTATTGAGGTTATCATGTGTTTTTATTCTTAAATCTGGTAATGTGATGTATCACACTGATTGATTTGTGGATATTGAAAAATCCTTGCATTCCTGGAGTAAATCCCACTTGATCATAGTGTATGATCTTTTTTTTTTTTTTAAGTATATTTGATTTACAATGTTGTATTAGTTTCTGGTGTACAGCAAAGTGATTCAGATTCTTTTACATTATATTTTGCTACAAAATATTGAATATAGTTTCCTGCACTATGCAGTAGGATTTTGTTGTTTATCTCTCTTGTATATAGTAGTTTGTATCTGCTAATGCCAAACTTCTAATTTATCCCTCCTGTCCTCGCTTCCAGTTTGGTTACCATAAGTTTGTTTTCTATGTCTTTGAGTCTGATCCTTTTAATTTTTGTTGAATTTGGCTTGCCTATATTTTGTTGAGGATTTTTGCATCTATGTTCATCAGTGATATTGACCTGTAATTTTTTTTTTTTTATGTGATGTCTTTGTCTGGTTTTGGTATCAGGGTGATGCTAGTCTCAGAATAAATTTGGAAGCATTCCTTTTTCTATAATTTTTGGGGATAGTTTGAAGAAAGATAGGTGTTAACACTTCTCTAAATGTCTGGCAGAATTCAGGCATCTGGTCCTGTACTTTGGTTTGTTGGAAGTTTTACA
The DNA here is from genome assembly GCF_949987515.2 of Delphinus delphis. Taxonomy (NCBI): domain Eukaryota; kingdom Metazoa; phylum Chordata; class Mammalia; order Artiodactyla; family Delphinidae; genus Delphinus; species Delphinus delphis. Next base: position 57,831,825 of record NC_082695.1, read on the forward strand.
ATTACTGATTCAGTTTCGTTACTGGTAATTGGTTTGTTCATGCTTTCTATTTCTTTCTGGTTCAGTTTTGGGAGATTGTACGTTTCTTAGAATTTGTCATTTTTATTATCATACACTTGTTTGCAATAATCTCTTATGGTCCTTTGCATTTCTCTAGTTTCAGTTGTAAATTCTCCTTTTTTATTTCTGATTTTATTGATTTGGGCCCTCTCTCTCATGCTCTCTTTTCTTGATGAGGTTTGTCTTCCTGGCACAGGACCCCCAGGCTGGGGTGCCCAATATAGGACTCAGTGCCTTCAGTCCATGGGGAGAACCTCTGCCATTGTAATTATTCTCCTGTTTGTGGGTCACCCACCTGAGTTATTTGTCTTGACTATACCATGACTTTAACCCTCCTAGCTGTCCTGGTGTGGTTCCTTCTTTATATCTTTAGTTGTAGAAGATCTTTTCTGGTAGGTTCTTGTCTTTTTCTTCAATAGGTGTTCTGTAAATTGCTGTAATTTTGGTGTTTCCATGAGGGGTTGTGAGCTCAGAGTTTTTCTACTCCATCATCCTACCTCTTCCCTCCAAAATTAACATTTTAAAGACCAAATAATTGTTACCTCATCTAACTGTTTAACTGCATTTAATAGCCTCCCATTTTTCTCAAAATAAAGACATAACTCTCACCTAAATGGATCTGCATGTTTCTTCTTTCCAAGTCACCCTTCATGTGTCATCATTTCACAGACCTCTTTTTTTTCCTCCCAATCATGCTGGTCACCTCTACTCATGATGCATCCACTTGCCAGAGGGCTGATGCCCATGCTGTTATTGCTGATTGAAATACATTAACATCATCCCTATCCTCTTGGCCTAAATAATGTTCCTCCTTCATATTGCAACCCAATCTTCATGTCTTCAGGGAAGCTCCTGAGCTCCACAACTAGTTCAAATGCTCCTATTATGGACAATATTTACACACCACAATTCTCCATTATAGCATTGATTATGGTCCCAATTTAAACATTATAAATCTAAATATGTTATCACTATCTTTCTTCCTGATTAGACTGTAAGCTCCAAAAGAGCAAGGACAATAGTTATTTTGGTACAATATTATCCCCTTGATTTAATGCAGTATTTGACACAGAGTAAGTTTTCAGAAATTATGTTCTTTGTGTATGAATTGTTTGTTTTTGTGTGTGTGATTACTGAGGAGTTAATAAAAATGCTAATCAGGATGTGTTGCACACAATAGGAGCTCAAAAATATTAAGTGAAAACAAACCACCCGATTAAAAGATGGGCAGAGGACCTGAATAAGCATTTTCCAGAGAAGACATACAGATATCCAATAGATATGCAATCAACATCACTAATCCTCAGGGAAATACAAATCAAAACCACAGTGAGATATCACCTCATACCTGTCAGAATGGCTGTCATCAAAAAGACCACTCATAACAAACATTGGCAAGGATATAGAGAAAAGGGAACTGTAATGCCCTGTTGGTGGGAATGTAATTGATTCAGCTACTATGGAAAAACTATATGGAGGTTCCAAAAAATATTAATAATAGAACTAACATATGATGAATCAATTGTACTCCTGGGTATTTTATCTGAAGAAAATGTTCAATGCTCAATGTTCATAGCAGCATTATTTACAATAGCCAAAATATTAAAACAAGCAACCTAAGTGTCCATCAACAGATGAATGGATAAAGAATATGTGAGATATATATTATGTATTTTATATTATATGTAACTATATAATATATAATATAATTATGTGTACAATTCAACCATTAAGAAGAATGATATTTTGCCATTTGTAATAACTGGATTGACCTGAAGGGTAGAGGGTATTATGCTTAGTGAAATGTCAAACAGAGAAAGACAAATTCTGTATGTTTGCACTTATATGTGAAATCTAAAGAATAAAACAAAACAGAAACAGATTCACAGATACAGAGAAAAGGTTGGTGGTTGCCAGCGGGTAGAGGGTGAGAGAAGGGGCAAAATGGGTGAGGGGGATTAAGAGGTACAAACTAACAGGTATAAAATAGATAAGTTACAAGAATGTAATGTACAGTACAGGGCATATAACAAATGTTTTACAATAACTTTATATGGAATATAATCTATAAAAATATCAAATCACTATGTCATACACTTGAAACTAATATAATATTGTAATTAAGTATATTTCAATAAAAAATTAAGTGAATAAATATATGAATAATTCAATGCTGAATTATCTGTTAGTGAATTGAGTTCTTGTGAATTCATGAGTCATCTGTTATTTCAGCCCAACATTTTTTTTAGCATATCCTCTGAAAGTCACAAATTCTGTGATTCAGACTCAGTATGAACAGAAAACTCTTGAGTTATAGTTGTTTTAAGCTTCCCAAACATCATCAGGATAGTGGCATGCTGGTAGTACTTTTATTTTTCTTCACCTTTTCAACACGTAAATTCAGATTCTAATTGCTGCAAGTCCAGCACTTCTCACCAGCAATAAATTTAAAACCTTTGGCCAACTTCCCTTAATTGATGTCTCACTCCCTTGTCTAATTAACTTCCCTGGAGGGAGTCACTTCCAATAGCAATGTTTTCAGGGTCCTATTTCCCTAACCTATAAAGGGAGGTAAACCATCCTCATAATTTATGTATTTTAAAGAGATACTATGGATCTATTCCAGAAACCATATTTTTATTTTATTTATTAGCTGGTTTTAATTAAACCTCTAGAGAAAGCTGAATGAAACCCTGATTGCAACAGAGTCAGAAGATTAAATTATTTTGTTATCTTTGTCACATGTGAGGTATATCAGAAAACAAAATTTTTCTTCTTTTGAGATAATTTTTACCAAAACTGGGAGATATAGTAAAAACTACATATCTATTTTTTTCAGATTCTTTTCCCTTATATGTTATTATAAGATATTAAGTATACTTCCCAGTAGGACCTTGTTGTTTATCTATTTTATATACAGTAGTTTGTATCTGTTAATCCCCCACTTCTAATTTATCCCTACCTCCCTTCTCCTCTGGTAACCATACATTTATTTTCTATGTCTTTGTGTCTATTTCTGCCTTATATAAGTTTATTTGTGTCATATTTTAGATTCCACATATAAGTGATATTTGTCTCTCTCTGACTTACTTCAAATAGTATGATAATCTCTATGTCCATCCATGTTGCTGCAAATGGCATTATTTCATTCTTTTTTTATAGCTGAGTAGTATTATAGTATGTATATATATCATATATTCTTTATCCATTCATCTGTTGATGGACAATTAGGTTACTTCTATGTCTTAGCTATTGGAAGTAGTGCTGCTATGAACACTGGGGTGCATGCATCATTTCAAATTATGGTTTGCTCTACATATAGGCCTGGGAGTGGGATTGCAGGATGATATGTTAACTCTAATTTTTGGTTTTTTAAGGAACGTCCATACTTCTTTCCATAGTGGCTGCACCAATTAACATTCACATCAACAGAGTAGAAGGATTCCCTTTTCTCCAAACCCTCTCAAGTATTTATTATTTATAGACTTTTTGATGATGGCCATTCTGACCAGTGTAAGGTGATATCTCATTGTAGTTTTGCTTTGCATTTCTTTAATAATTAGTGATGTTGAGCATCTTTTCATGTGCGTGTTGGCCATCTGTATGTCTTCTTTGGAGAAATGTGATCGTCTGCCTATTTTTTGATTGGGTGTTTGCTTTGTTGATATTGAGCTGTTTATGTATTGTGGAAATTAATCCCTTGTGGATGACATTGTATGCAAATATTTTCTTCCATTATGTGGATTGTCTTTTTGTTTTGTTTATAGTTAAGCTTTTAAGTTTCATTAGGTCCCATTTGTTTATTTTTGTTTTTATTTCCATTATTCTAAGATATGGATCCAAAAAAATATTGGTGAGATTTATGTCAAAGAGTGTTCTGCCTCTGTTTTCATCCAGGAGTTTTATAGTATCCAGTCTTACATTTAGGTTTTTAATACATTTGGGGTTTATTTTTTTATATGATGTTAGAGAATGTTCTAATTTCATTTTTTTTACATGTATTTGTACAGTCTTCCCTGTACTATTTATTGTAGAGACAGTCTTTATCTCCATAGTATACTCTGACCTCCTTTGTCATAGATTAATTGACCATATTGACCATAGGTGAGTTGGTTTATTTCAGGGCTTTCTATTCTGTTCCAATCATTTATATGTCTCTGTTTATTCCAGTACCATACAGTTTTGATGACTGTAGCTTTGTGATATACTCTGAAGTCAGGGAGCCTGATTCCTCCAGATGCATTCTTTTCTCTCAAGATTGCTTTGGCTATTCAAAGTCTTTTGTAGTTCCATACAAATTTTTAAATCTTTCCTTTTAGTTCTGTTTAAAATGCCATTGGTAATTTGATAGGAATTGCATTGAATCTGTAGATTGCATTGGGTAGTGTAGTTATTTTAAAAATATTGATCCTTCCAATCCAAGAACACTGTGTATCTTTCCATCTGTTTGTGTCATCTTCAATTTCTTTCAACAATGTCTTATAGTTTTTGGAGTACAGGTCTCTGGTCTCCTTAGGTAGGTTTATTTCTAGGTATTTTATTTTATTTTTGATGGAAAATGGGACATTTTCCTTAATTTTTCTCTCTTATCTTTAGCTTTTAGTGTATAGAAATGCAACAGATTTCTATATTAATTTTATATCCTGCAACTTTGCCAAATTCATTGATGATCTCTAGTAGCTTTCTTGTAGCATTGTTAAGATTTTCTATGTATGTTGCCAATGTCGTCTGCCAACAGTGACAGTTTTACTTCTTTTCCAACTTAGATTCCTTTTATTTCTTTTCTTTCTCTGATTGCTGTGGCTAGGACTTTCAATACTGTGTTGAATAAAAGTGGCCAGACTGGGCATCCTTGTCTTCTTCCTGATCTTACAGGTGATGTTTTCAGCTTTTACCACTGAGTATGATGTTAGCTGTGGGTTTGTCATATATAGCCTTTATTATGTTGAGGTATGTTCCCTCTATGCCTACTTTCTGGACAGTTTCTATCATAAATAGGTGTTGAATTTTGTCAAAACACTTTTGTGTATCTATTGAAATCATCATATTGTTTTTATTCTTCAATTTGTTAATGTGCTGTATCACACCAATTGATTTGCAGATATTGAAAATTTCTTGCATCTGTGGCATAAATTCCACTTGATCATGGTGTATGATCCCTTTAATGTGTTTTTGGAGCTGGTTTGCTAGTATTTTGTTGAGGATTTTTGCATCTATATTCATCAGTGATATTAGCCTGTAGTTTTCTTTTTCTGTGACATCTTTGTCTGGTTTGTTATCAGGGTGATGGTGTCCTCATAGAATGAGTTCAGAAGTGTTCCTTTCTCTGAAATATTTTAGAATAGTTTTAGATGGATAAATGTTAACTCTTCTCTAAATATTTGGTAGAATTCACTTGTGAAGTCATCTGTCTTGGACTTTGGTTTTTGGGAGTTTTATATTACTGTTTTTGATTCAATTCAGTACTGATAATTGGTGTGCTCATATTTTCTATTTCTTCCTGGTTCAGTTTGGGAGATTGTACCTTTCTAAGAATTTGTTCATTTACTCTAGGTTGTCCATTCTATTGGTGTATAATTGCTAATAATAGTCTCTTACAATTTTTTTTATTTCTGTGGTGTCAGTTGTAACTTCTTTTACAGTTTTGATTTTATTGATTTGGACCCTCTCTTGGTGAATCTGGCTAAAGGTTTATCAATTTTTTGTGTTACTGTCAATTTCTCCTTTTATGTTTGTTAATATTTGTCTTATACACTGAAGTGTTTCTGTGTTGAGTGCATGTATATTTACAATTATTATATCTTCTTCTTGAATTGATCCCTTGATGATTATGAAGTGTCATTCTTTGTCTCATAAAAGTCTTTATTTAAAAGTTTATTTTATTTGATATAAATACTGCTACTCCATCTTTCTTTTTATCTCCATTTGCATAGAATACCATTTTTCCATCCCCTCACTTTCAGTCTGTATTTGTCTTTAGATCTGAAGTGTGTCTCTTGTAGACAGCATATATACTGGTGTTGTTTATGTACCCATTCAGGAAGTCTTTGTCTTTTAGTTGGAGCATTTAATTTGTTTACATTTAAAGTAATTATCTATACATGTATTCTTATTTACACTTTGTTAATTGTTTTGGATTTGTTTTTGTCAGTCTTTTTTCTGTTTCTCCTTTTTTTTCTCTTCTCTTGTGGTTTGATGACTATCTTTATGTCTTTATATCTATTATAGATTTTTGTTTTTCAGTTACTGTGAGGCTTTGGTATAGCAATCTATATATATATATATATATATATATATACACACACACATGAATGCTTTAGTTTTCTGATCTCTTAATTTCAAAAGCATTTTAAATCTCCTGCACTTGTCCTCCCCTCCTGTCATGATTCCTGGTTTTGATATCATATTTTACATGTAATTATTTTGCATACCCCTTAAGTGCTTATTGTGTATACAGATAATTTTACTACTTTTGTCTTTTAACTTCCCTACTAGTTTGTGTGTGGATGATTGCTTACCTTTACTATAGGTTTGCCTTTACCATTGAGATTTTCCATTTTGTAATTTCCTTATTTCTAGATGTGGCCTTTTCTTTTCTACCTAAATAAGTTCCTTTAGCATTTGTTGTAAGGCTGGTTTGGTGGTGCTGAATTCTTTCAGCTTTTGCTTGTCTACAAAGCTTTCAATTTCTCCATGCAATATGGATGAGAGTCTTGCTGGATATTCTTGGTTGTAGGTTTTTCCCTTTCATGACTTTAAATACATTGTGCACTCCCTTCTGGCCTAAAAATGTGGAATGCTTCACAAATTCACATGTCATTCTTGTGCAAGGCCCATGCTTATCTTCTCTGTATTGTTCCAATTTTACTATATGTGCTGTTGAAGTGAGCACTGATGTGATTTATTTTTTATAATATTTAATTTTTCACACCAATAGTTTGAAGAGTGACAGTTATACTGATATATTTATGTGTGTGTACATGTGTGTGTGTGTTAGAGACAGAGCTGGACTGAAGCAAAAATGTGAATGAAGTAGATAATAGTCTGTTGGTGTGAGTTTTGTGTTGCATTCTTACCTCTTACCCTGCTTTTGTGACCAGCATCCCTTTACTCCCCTTAATAATCCTTTTACCTTGGGGACTCTGATTCCTTTGTTAAATCCTGTATGTCCAGAGTTCCCAGTAGGCTACTTAGACCTGAAAATGATGAATGGTCTAGGTACTCTTTTTTTTTACTGATAAAAATTCACATATTCTTTGTCCTTTCCACCACAGTCCCTTCTGCTCTGCTTTTACAACTGGCAACAAGATTATATGACAAATATATTTATGCTCTTGACATTTTAATAGAAGACTAAATTTTGTACTTTCTAACATTTGTATTTAATAGTATATGGATGGCTTGAAAGAATAACTTCACTTTTGCCATCTAAACCCAAATAGTAACTCTAATTGGGAAACCTTAGGCCAAGTGGAAGTGTTCAAATGTAATCTTACAGTAGACGATTTAGGCCAGGTAGATGTTAGAACTTTCTCTAGTAACATGTAAACAACCAAACTAGAAGAACTACAACTTTAATTTTTATAAATATAGTTCAAGAGGCTTAGTCTTAGTTGGTGCATGTGTAACAGGGATCATTTTGTTTTAAAATATGTTTAGGTATATTCTCCTATCTTGAAATTTTTCTT